>NW_027598071.1:5000-35000 GCF_964194155.1 Cetorhinus maximus
CATGATGGAGGAAGATGCCTTGGAGCGCCGGGGGGCTGCCTACCCCACCGCCGCCGAGCCCCTGCTCCTCGGGGCCGCCGGCTCACCGTGGGCCCTGGCCCGGTCCCTTCCCGACCTCTCCCAGCAGTTCCCCTTCCCGACGCTGCGCATCCGGCACCGCGTGCCCCCCCAGATCAAGGACCCGGGCCGCGCGGCCGCCGCCGCCACCACCACCGGGGACGCCAACCGCACGCGGCTGGCCAGCCGGCGGCGCGGCAGAGGCCAGGGCGGCGCCGGCCCCGAAGCCACGGAGGCGGCGCTGGTGGAGCTGGTGCAACCGGTGCTGGAGAAGCGGGTGGTGGTCCCGCTCGGCGGGCAGCCGGTCACCGAGTCGGACGTGGAGTACCTCATCGTGGAGCCGGGGGACGGGCGGGGCCAGGGGGCGGGGCCCAACGCCACCCGCGGCCCCCGGAACCACCCCGCCGCCGCCACGCCGCTCGCCTCCCCTCGTCCCCGCCCGCCGTCGGAAGCGGGGAACCCGGGGACGCCGCATGCGGGAAGCGGGCAGAACATGACTACCCGTGCGCCGCCGGCCGGCCGCTTCCCGCCCTGGCCGGAGGCCAGACCCCCGACCTCGGCCGGGAGGGGGGAGGAGGAGTCGGGGGCCAGGGAGCCGCCGAATGGCACGCGGCCGAGCCCGAAGTTCGAGATCCTGGACCCCTTCGTGGTGGAGCGGGAGGTGCTGATGTCGTCCACGGGGCTTCCCGGGTCGGAGTCCGAGTCGGAGGTGATGTACATCATCCTGGACCCCGGGGCGGGGGCGGGGAGCGACGAGCCCAACGCCACGCGGAACCCCAAGTCCGAGACCCCGGGACCGGGCGCCGTGGCCGCCCCGGGGGCGAATCGGGTGAGCCAGGGGGCAAACGCCACGCGGAGTCCCAACCCGGCGGCTCCAGAACCGGCCGCCAGGAACGAGACGCGGCGCCCCGGATCGGAGACGGAGATGGAGTACATCATCGTGGACCTCGATGGGAATCGGGTGAGCCAGGGGGCAAACGCCACGCGCAGCCCGAGAGTCGTGGTTCTAGAACCGGCCGCCGGGAACAACACGCGGCGCCCCGGATCGGAGTCGGGGATGGAGTACCTTGTGGATCAAGAGGGGAATCAGGTGAGCCAGGGGACAAACGCCACCCAGAGTCCGAAGTCCGCGGCTCTAGAACCGGCCGCCAGGAACAACACACGGCGCCCCGGATCGGAGTCGGAGATGGAGTACCTTGTGGATCAAGAGGGGAACCAGGTGAGCCAGGGGACAAACGCCACGGACAGCCCGAGAGCCGTGGTTCTAGAACCGGCCGCCTGGAACAAGACGGGGCACCCCGGATTGGAGTCGGAGATGGAGTACATCATTATGGATCTCGAGGGGAACCAGGTGAGCCAGGGGACGAACGGCACGGACAGCCCGAGAGTCGTGATTCTAGAACCGGCCGCCGCGAACACGACGGGCCGCCCCAGATCGGATTCGGAGATGGAGTACGTCATCGTGAATCTCGAGGGGAATCAGGCGAGCCAGGGGACGAACACCACGCGCAGCCCGAGAGTCGTGATTCTAGAACCGGCCGCCGCGAACAAGACGCGGGGCCCCGGATCGGAGTCGCAGGCGGGGCTCGGGGCCGCGGGGCCGGGGGCGAATCGGGTGAGCCAGGGGGCGAACGCCACGCGGAGTCCGGAATCCACGGTTCTAGAACCGGCCGCCAGGAACAACACGCGGCGCTCCGAATCGGAGTCACAGGCGGGGCTCGGAGCCGCGGGGCCGGGGGCGAATCAGGTGAGCCAGGGGACGAACGCCACCCAGAGTCCGGAAACCGCGGTTCTAGAACCGGCCGCCAGGAACAACACGCGGCGCTCCGGATCGGAGTCGCAGGCCGAGCTCGGGGCCGCGGCGCCGAATCAGGTGAGCCCGGGGACAAACGCCACGCGCAGCCCGAAATCCGTGGCTCAAGAACCCGCCGCCGGGAACAACACGGGGCGCCCCGGATCGGAACCAGAGGTGCTGTACTTCGTCCTGGATCAAGGGGCGAATCAGGTGAGCCAGGGGACGAACGCCACGCATAACCCGCAATCCGTGGCTCAAGAACCCGCCGCCGGGAACAAGACAGGACGCCCTGGATCGGAATCAGGGAAGGACAACCGGATCATGTTTCCAGGGATGGGACAGGCAGCCCAGAAGCCCATAGACCTCCACCAAAGGCGGTTTGAGATTCGGGAGCCAGTGGTGCACGAAGAGGTGTATGCATCACCGATGGAGCACACTGTCAGAAAATCGAAGGTTGACTACATGGTTATGGAGCCGGGAGCAGGGCAGGGAAACCAGGGGGCGAACACCACCACCACCCCAAAATTCATCATTCTAGGACCACCCCCGGACAACAACACGGGACGTCCCGGATCGGAATCAGAGGAGGAGTACGTCATTCTGGATCGAGGGACGAACCAGGTGAGCCAGGGGACAAACGCCACGCAAAGCCCAAGATTCGTGATTCTAGAACCGGCCGCCGGGAACAAGACAGGACGTCCCGGATCGGAATCAGGGGTGGAGTACCTGATCCTGGATCCAGGGGCGAATGAGGGGAGCCAGGGGACGAACGCCACGCAAAACCCGAAATTTGTTATTCTAGAACCAGCCACCGGTAACAGCACAGGACGTCCCGGATCGGAATCAGAGGCGGGGTACGTCATTCTGGATCCAGGGGCGAATCAGGTGAGCCAGGGGACGAACGCCACGCACAACCCGAAATCCATGGTTCAAGAACCCGCCGCCAGGAACAACACAGGGCGTTCCGGATCGCAATCAGAGGTGGAGTACATCATTCTGGAGACAGGGGCGAATCAGGTGAGCCAGGGGACAAATGCCACGCACAACCCGAAATCCATGGTTCAAGAAACCGCCGCCAGGAACAACACAGGGCGTTCCGGATCAGAATCAGAGGTGGAGTACATCATTCTGGAGACAGGGGCGAATCAGGTGAGCCAGGGGACAAATGCCACGCACAACCCAAAATCCATGGTTCAAGAACCCGCCGCCAGGAACAACACAGGGCATTCTGGATCGGAATCAGAGGTGGAGTACATCATTCTGGAGACAGGGGTGAATCAGGTGAGCCAGGGGACAAATGCCACGCACAACCCGAAATTCATTATTCTAGAACCAGCCACGGGGAATAACACGGGGCACCCCGGATCAGAGCCACAGGTGGAGTACATCGTTCTGGATCCAGGGGCGAATCAGGTGAGCCAGGGGACAAACGCCACGCACAACCCAAAATCCAGGGTTCAAGAACCCGCCGCCGGGAACAACACAGGACGTCCCGGATCTGAATCAGAGGTGGAGTACATCATTCTGGAGACAGGGGTGAATGAGGGGAGCCAGGGGACAAATACCACGCAAAACCCAAAATTCGTTATTCTAGAACCAGCCGCCGGTAACAACACGGGACATCCCGGATTGGAACCAGAGGTGGAGTACATCATTCTGGAACCAGGGGCGAATCAGGTGAGCCAGGGGACAAATGGCACGCAAAGCCCAAGATTCGTGATTCTAGAACCAGCCACGGGGAATAACACGGGGCACCCCGGATCGGAGCCACAGGTGGAGTACATCGTTCTGGATCCAGGGGTGAATCAGGTGAGCCAGGGGACAAACGCCACGCACAACCTGAAATCCAGGGTTCAAGAACCCGCCGCCAGGAACAACACAGGACGTCCTGGATCGGAATCAGAGGTGGAGTACATCATTCTGGAGACAGGGGCGAATCAGGGGAGCCAGGGGACAAATGCCACGCAAAGCCCAAGATTCGTGATTCTAGAACCAGCCACGGGGAATAACACGGGGCACCCCGGATCGGAGCCACAGGTGGAGTACATCGTTCTGGATCCAGGGGCGAACCAGGTGAGCCAGGGGACAAATGCCACGCAAAGCCCAAGATTCGTGATTCTAGAACCAGCCACGGGGAATAACACGGGGCACCCCGGATCGGAGCCACAGGTGGAGTACATCGTTCTGGATCCAGGGGTGAACCAGGTGAGCCAGGGGACAAACGCCACGCACAACCCAAAATCCAGGGTTCAAGAACCCGCCGTCGGGAACAACACGGGACGTCCCGGATCGGAATCAGAGGTGGAGTACATCATTCTGGAGACAGGGGCGAATCAGGTGAGCCGGGGGACAAATGCCACGCACAACCCGAAATTCGTTATTCTAGAACCAGCCGCCGGGAACAACACGGGACGTCCCGGATCGGAACCAGAGGTGGAGTACATCGTTCTGGACCCAGGGGCGAATCAAGTGAGCCAGGGGGCAAACGCCTCGCACAACCCGAAATTCGTGGTTCTAGAACCAGCCACGGGGAGTAACACGGGGCACCCCGGATCGGAGCCGCAGGTGGAGTACATCGTTCTGGATCCGGGGGCGAATCAGGTGAGCCAGGGGACAAAGGCCACGCGCAAGCCGAAATCCAGGGCTCAGGAAGCAGCCGCCAAGCGCAACAGGGGGCGCCTCGGATCGGGATCAAGGGCAGAGCACCACGCCCTGGAGCCAGGGGCAAATCAGGTGAGCCGGGGGACAAGCGCCACGCGCCGCCCAAAACCCGTGTCAGCAGAGCCAGCCGCCGGGGGCAGTGAGGCCCCAGGAGTGGGCAGGGGCGAAGATCGGATGGAATATTTTGTTGTGGAACCGGGGACCGAGCGGGGGCGGCCCCGGAAGCGGCCCCCGTCCCGCTGGGCGGGGCGTGGGACCCGCCGGCCGCCGCCGATGGGGGAGGTGCTCAAGGCCCCCGTGGAGCGCGCCCACCCCAGGACCGAGGTGGAGTACGTGGTCCTGGATTCCGGACCGGAGGCGGGGGTCCGGAACCGGGGGTCCCACGCTCCGGAGCCCGCGGTGCTGGAGGAGGAGGAGGTGGAGGTGGAGCGCCCCCTGCTGGAATCGGAGGTGGAGTACGTCCTGTCGCCGCCAGTGCCGCTGCGGCCCCCCCGCCGCCGACCGCCGACCGTGGTGGAGATCGAAGTGCCGGAGCCCAGGCCCAGCCTGAGGGACGGCCCGTCGGCGCAGCGGACGAAGAACCGCGCCCGGCAGCGGCAGGGCCAGCGACACAGCCCGGCGCCCGCCGCCACCGGGGGCCTCGGCCCCGGCCACCTGGCGCTGAAGCCGCAGGAGGTGCACCACCTGGAGGCCTCCCCCTCGGCCGGCCGGAAGGAGGGTCGGCAGCCGGAGCCGGTGGGGAGAGGCCGGCACATCGTCCACTGGACCCCGGCCCCCGGGGCGTGGCGCCCCGCCCGGGAAGCGGGGCCGCTCCAGGCCGAGGAGGAGGAGGAGGGAAGGGAAGAGGAAGGGGCACCCGGGGCACGTGACCTGCACCACCGCCGCCGCCGCCGCGCGCCGCGGGCGGGAGTGGCGCCGGCGGCCGGGGGGCTGGGGTTCCGGGTGCCGCCCCCCCGCATGGAGTACCACCCGTGGCAGCACCTGCGCCGCCCGCCCTCTCAGGAGAGGGGCATGGCCGAGCCGGAGAGCAGGAAGGAGCGCCTGGCTCGGAAGCCGTCCGCGCGCCCGGCGCCGGGCCGGGAGGCCGCGGGGCACGCGCCCGGCCTCGGGCGCCGGGCGGCGGGGCCCCTCGCCCAGCGCCGGGTCCCCGAGCCCCGGGCGCAGCAGCTCGTCCTCGAGCCGCCGGGGGAGCGCGCAGCCACCGAGACGCGCGTCCAACACGTCGTTCTAGAACCGCAGACGAAACACCAGGTCCTCCGGCCGCACGTCAAGCACCGTGTCCGTGAGCCGCACGTCCGGCACGTGCTTCGAGAGCCGCCAGTGGGACACCATGTCCTCCAGCCGCACGTGGAACACGTGGTTCTAGATCCGCATGCGGAACACCAGGTTATCGAGCAGCACGTGGAACATCAGGTTTTAGAACCACACTTGGAACACATGGTTCTAGAGCCGCAAGTGGAACACCAGGTTCTAGAGCCGCACGTGGAACATCATGTTCTAGAGCCGCATGTGGAACATCAGGTTCTAGAGCCACATGTGGAACATCAAGTTCTGGAGCCGCACGTGAAACATCAGGTTCTAGAGCCGCATGTGGAGCATCAGGTTCTAGAGCCGCACGTGGAACATCAGGTTCTAGAGCCACACGTGGAACATCAGGTTCTAGAGCCACACGTGGAACATCAGGTTCTAGAGCCACACGTGGAACATCAGGTTCTGGAGCCGCACGTGGAACATCAGGTTCTAGAGCCACACGTGGAACATCAGGTTCTAGAGCCACACGTGGAACATCAGGTTCTAGAGCCACACGTGGAACATCAGGTTCTGGAGCCACACGTGGAGCATCAGGTTCTGGAGCCGCACGTGGAACATCAGGTTCTAGAGCCACACCTGAAACACCAGGTTCTAGAGCCGCACGTGGAACATCGGGTTTTAGAGCCGCACCTGAAACATCATGTTCTGGAGCCGCACGTGAAACATCAGGTTCTAGAGCCGCACGTGGAACATCAGGTTCTAGAGCCGCACGTGAAACATCAGGTTCTGGAGCCGCGAGTGGAACATGTGGTTCTAGAACCGCACGTGAAACATCAGGTTTTGGAGCCGCGAGTGGAACATAAGGTTATCGAGCCACATGTGGAACACGTGGTTCTAGAACCGCACGTGGAACATCAGGTTCTGGAGCCGCGAGTGGAACATCAGGTTCTGGAGCCGCGAGTGGAACATAAGGTTATCGAGCCGCACGTGGAACATGTGGTTCTAGAACCACACGTGGGACATCAGGTTCTGGAGCCGCGAGTGGAGCATAAGGTTATCGAGCCGCACGTGGAACACGTGGTTCTGGAACCGCACGTGAAACATCAGGTTCTGGAGCCGCGAGTGGAGCATCAGGTTATCGAGCCGCACGTGAAACACGTGGTTCTAGAACCGCACGTGGAACATCAGGTTCTGGAGCCGCGAGTGGAGCATCAGGTTATCGAGCCGCACGTGAAACACGTGGTTCTAGAACCACACGTGGAACATCAGGTTCTGGAGCCGCGAGTGGAGCATCAGGTTATCGAGCCACACGTGAAACACGTGGTTCTAGAACCACACGTGGAACATCAGGTTCTGGAGCCGCGAGTGGAACATAAGGTTATCGAGCCGCATGTGGAACATGTGGTTCTAGAGCCGCAAGTGGAACATCAGGTTATCGAGCCGCACGTGAAACACGTGGTTCTAGAACCGCACGTGGAACATCAGGTTCTGGAGCCACGAGTGGAACATAAGGTTATCGAGCCGCATGTGGAACATGTGGTTCTAGAGCCGCAAGTGGAACATCAGGTTATCGAGCCGCACGTGAAACACATGGTTCTAGAACCGCACGTGGAACATCAGGTTCTGGAGCCGCGAGTGGAACACCAGGTTCTGGAACCGCACGTGAAGCACATGGTTCTAGAACCGCACGTGGAGCATCAGGTTCTGGAGCCACGAGTGGAACATAAGGTTATCGAGCCGCACGTGGAACATGTTGTTCTAGAGCCGCGAGTGGAGCATCAGGTTATCGAGCCGCACGTGGAACATGTGGTTCTAGAGCCGCGAGTGGAGCATCAGGTTATTGAGCCGCACGTGGAACATGTGGTTCTAGAACCGCACGTGGAACATCAGGTCCTGGAGCCGAGAGTGGAACATAAGGTTATCGAGCCGCATGTGGAACATGTGGTTCTAGAACCGCATGTGGAACATCAGGTTCTGGAGCCGCGAGTGGGACATAAGGTTATCGAGCCGCATGTGGAACATCAGGTTCTAGAGCCACACGTCGAACACCAGGTTCTCGAGCCACACGTGGAGCACCGCGTCTTCGGGCCGCACGTGAAACACGTGGTTCTAGAGCCGCGGGTGGAGCATCAGGTGCGAGAGCCGCACGTGAGACACGTAGTTCTAGAGCCGCGGGTGGAGCACCAGGTGCGAGAGCCGCACGTGAAACACGTGGTTCTAGAGCCGCAGGTGGAGCATCAGGTGCTAGAGCCGCACGTGAGACACGTGGTTCTAGAGCCACCAGTGGAGCACCGCGTCCCCCAGCCGCACGTGGAGCACATCGTTCTGGAACCGCACGCGGAGCACCAGGTCCGGGAGCCCCACGTGGTGCACCGCGTCCACGTGCCCCACGTGGCGCACGTGGTGCAGGAGCCGCCGGCGCAGCACCGGGTCGAGGCGCCCGGCATGCGGCACGTGGTTCTGGAACCGAAGGCGGAGCACCGGGTGGCGCAGCCGCCCCATGTGAAGCACGTCGTCCTGGAGCCCCTGGTGGCCCACCACGTGGCCCCCATCCACGTGGCCCACCGGGTACTGGCCCCCCAGGTCAAGCACCGCGTGGTCCCGATCCAGGTGGTGAAGCAGGTCGTGGCGCCCGTCGTCGAGCCGGCCCCGCCCGAGATGGAGGTCGTGGAGGAGAGGAGGGCCCGGCCGCCCCCGCGGCGGGAGGAGGAGGTGGTGGTCCGACGGGCGCCGCTCGAGGAGGTCCAGACCGAGCGGAGGGTCCTCAAGCCGCAGCCACCCCCACTGCGCTCCCGCCAGCCGTCGCCCCTCCCGGAACCGCCCCGGGCGCTGGCCCACCCCCCGGCACCCTCCATGCAGCCCTCGGGGCTCCAGCTCACCATCCCGCCCTTCCCGGCCGACTTCCCGGTGGCCCGGCATCACGTCACCGCCAACTGGCTGACCCACCACGTGCCGGTCCCCCACATGACCCACCGACTGCTGACCCCGGCCACCCAGGAGGTCATCGTCACCGCGCCCGAGGAGCCCAAGCGGCTGCACCCGGCGATGGTCGTCAAGGCAGAGCAGCCGGAGGAGGGGGAGAGCGGGAGCGGGAGCGGGAGCGGGAGCGGGGAGGAGGAGGAGGAGGAGGAAGGAACGGGGAGTGGAAGCAAGACCGCGAGTGAAGGTACGATCCGGAGTCCCGGCTGGATAAGGGAAATCTGACAAAGGGAGAGCATGATAACCCCACTATAGTCCCATCCACTTTATACCCAGTGTCAGCATCGAGCACTCCCAGGGACAGGTACAATACAGAGCTCCCTCTACACTACCCTGACAGTGTAACCCCCTCCCCACTTTATACCCAGTGTCAGCATCGAGCACTCCCAGGGACAGGTACAATACAGAGCTCCCTCTACATTACCCTGACAGTGTAACCCCCTCCCCACTTTATACCCAGTGTCAGCATCGAGCACTCCCAGGGACAGGTACAATACAGAGCTCCCTCTACATTACCCTGACAGTGTAACCCCCTCCCCACTTTATACCCAGTGTCAGCATCGAGCACTCCCAGGGACAGGTACAATACAGAGGTCTCTGTAAACTAGCTTATAGTGCTCCCTCGGTACTGACCCTCCAACAGTGCGGCTCTCCCTCAGTACTGACCCTCCAACAGTGCGGTTCTCCCTCAGCACTGACCCTCCGACAGTGCGGCGCTCCCTCGGTACTGATCCTCCGACAGTGCGGCTCTCCCTCAGCGCTGACCCTCCGACAGTGCGGTTCTCCCTCAGTACTGACCCTCCAACAGTGCGGCGCTCCCTCAGTACTGACCCTCCGACAGTGCGGTGCTCCCTCAGCACTGACCCTCCAACAGTGCGGCTCTCCCTCAGTACTGACCCTCCAACAGTGCGGTTCTCCCTCAGCACTGACCCTCCGACAGTGCGGCGCTCCCTCGGTACTGATCCTCCGACAGTGCGGCTCTCCCTCAGCGCTGACCCTCCGACAGTGCGTCGCTCCCTCAGCACTGACCCTCCGACAGTGTGGCTCTCCCTCAGTACTGACCCTCTGACAGTGCGGCGCTCCCTCAGTACTGACCCTACGACAGTGCGGCGCTCCCTCGATACTGACCCTCCGACAGTGCGGCGCTCCCTTGGTACTGACCCTCCGACAGTGCGTCGCTCCCTCAGCACTGACCCTCCGACAGTGCGGCTCTCCCTCAGTACTGACCCTCTGACAGTGCGGCGCTCCCTCAGCACTGACCCTCCGACAGTGCGGCTCTCCCTCGGTACTGACCCTCCGACAGTGCGGCGCTCCCTCAGCACTGACCCTCCGACAGTGCGGCGCTCCCTCAGCACTGACCCTCCGACAGTACGGCTCTCCCTCGGTACTGACCCTCCGACAGTGCGGCGCTCCCTCAGCACTGACCCTCCGACAGTGCGGCGCTCCCTCAGCACTGACCCTCCGACAGTGCGGCGCTCCCTCGGTACCGACCCTCCGACAGCGCGGACTGATTCACCACGCGAGGGGCTAATCCCAGAACGCTGTGTGGGATGGGAGACTTGAGTTAAGCCGGGGAGAGGAGACCGGTAGAAACTTGGGATTATTCTCCCCATGGCCGTGAAGGTTTAAGCGGGAGAATTGACGGGGAGCGCTTTTGAGTCAATGAACATTCTCGAATGAGTGAGATACTGTCCCCAGGATCGGATGGATCGGGAAGCCGAGGGAACTCACAACTTGATGGGAATCGGAGACGGAGAGGGAGGGCAATATTTTCACAGGTAATGAGTTGTGCAGACCTGGAACACTTGTGGGATCAACCAGTGTGAGTGGATTAGTGCTGTTAGGGAGGGAGTTCCAGGATTTTGTCCCCGTGTGGTGTAGGTACACCCACGGCGCTGTTAGGGAGGGAGTTCCAGGATTTTGTCCCCGTGTGGTGTAGGTACACCCACGGCGCTGTTAGGGAGGGAGTTCCAGGATTTTGTCCCCGTGTGGTGTAGGTACACCCACGGCGCTGTTAGGGAGGGAGTTCCAGGATTTTGTCCCCGTGTGGTGTAGGTACACCCACGGCGCTGTTAGGGAGGGAGTTCCAGGATTTTGTCCGTGTGGTGTAGGTACACCCACGCCGCTGTTAGGGAGGGAGTTCCAGGATTTTGTCCCGTGTGGTATAGGTACACCCACGGCGCTGTTAGGGAGGGAGTTCCAGGATTTTGTCCTGTGTGGTGTAGGTACACCCACGGCGCTGTTAGGGAGGGAGTTCCAGGATTTTGTCCCCGTGTGGTGTAGGTACACCCACGGCGCTGTTAGGGAGGGAGTTCCAGGATTTTGTCCCCGTGTGGTGTAGGTACACCCACGGCGCTGTTAGGGAGGGAGTTCCAGTATCTTGTCCGTGTGGTGTAGGTACACCCACGGCGCTGTTAGGGAGGGAGTTCCAGGATTTTGACCCAGCGACAGTGAAGGAACGGCCAATATATTCCCAAGCCGGGATGGTGAGTGGCTCGGAGGAGAACTTCCAGGTGGTGGTGTTCCCCATGTGTCTGCTGCCCTCGTACTTCTAGATGGGAGCGGGTCGTGGGTTTGGGAGGCGCTGTCGAAGGAGCCTTGGCGAGTTGCTGCAGTGCATCTTGTAGATGGTACACACACTGCTGCCACTGTGCGTCGGTGGTGGAGGGAGTGAATGTTTGTGGATGGGGTGCCGATCGAGCGGGGGGGCTGCTTTGTCCTGGACGGTGTCGAGCTTCTCGAGTGTTGTGGGAGCTGCAGCTCATCCAGGCAAGTGGGGAGTGTCCCATCGCACTCCTGACTTGTGCCTTGTAGATGGCGGACAGGCTTTGGGGGAGTCAGGAGGTGAGTTACTCTCCGCAGGATTCCCAGCCTCTGACCTGCTCTTGTAGCCACAGTATTGATCTGGCTGGTCCCAGTTCAGTTTCTGGTCAATGGCAACCCCCAGGATGTTGATAGTGGGGGGATTCAGGGATGGTGATGCCATTGAACGTCAAGGGGCGATGGTTGGATTCTCTCTAATGGTTGTTCCATCTCAGTTTCTGGTCAATGGTAACCCCCAGGATGTTGATAGTGGGGGATTCAGTGACGGTGATGCCATTGAACGTCAAGAGGGCGATGGTTAGATTCTCTCTTGTTGGGAGATGGTCACCCTCAGGTCTCTCTGGATGAAATAATTCCCAAGGTTTAGCCGCAACCTCGGGTCTTGGGCTGCTCCCAATTTGCGGGGGGGGATACTTGGGGGAATGGCCTCCGTTGGGACCCAATGCTAACCCATTGCCGCTTTGTCTTTGTGTGTTCCAGGCCCCCGGTCTCTCTCGCTGCTGCGGTTTCCCGCCCCCAGCTCTGGCCTCCACCGCCTGGACGCCACCGCCTCCCACACCCCACCCAGCACCACCGGGGCCCCTTCCATCGTGGACCAGCACGTCAAGAGACTCCTGAACTACACCCTGGGCATGGACGAGGAGGCGGCGGCGCCCGCCCACGCCCCCGCCCGCTCGACCTCTCCCCCGCCCCAGGCCCCCCACGCCGCCGGCCTGGGCCACTCCCCCCTCACCCTGCAGAAGTACGCCCGGGCGGCCAGGGGTGCCGCCTTTGCCCGGGCAGGCCTGAGCGCGGTCCTGGAGTTGGGGGAGGAGGAGAAGCAGAAGATCCTGAGCGGGTGAGTGGGCTGGGTGTTAGCGGGCGGGGGGGTTTGTTTGGGGAGTCTGGGGAGTGCGAGGAGGGGGGGTGCGGAGGTGACGGAGGGAGGCGGAAGCCGGGCGTGGTGATCGGCGGGGTGCGGGGCGAAGGCGGGAGGAGCTGCGGCGGGGTGAGGGGTTGTTTGGGGAGTCGGGGGAGTGCGAGGAGGGGGGGCGGAGGTGATGGAGGGAGGCGGAAGCTGGGCGTGGTGATCGGCGGTGAGCGGGGCAATGGTGGGAGGTGCTGCAGGGGGGGTGTTTGGGGAGGTGGGGGAGTGCGAGGAGGGCGGAGGTGGCGGAGGGAGGTGGAAGCTAGGTGTTGAGACCGGCGGGGTGTGGGGTGATGGGAGGAGCTGCGGGGGGGGTAGAGGTTTTTTGGGGAGGCGGGGGAGTGCGAGGTGGTGGGCGGAGGTGACGGTGGGAGGTGGAAGCTGGGCGTGGTGATCGGCGGGGTGCAGGGCGATGGTGGGAGGAGCTGCGGGGAGGTTAGTTTGGGGAGTCGGGGGAGTGCGAGGAGGTTGGAGGTGGCGGAGGTGATGGAGGGAGGTGGATGCTGAGTGTGGTGACCGGCGGGGTGCGGGGCGATGGCACGAGGAGCTGTGGGGGTGTTGTTTGGGGAGTCAGGGGAGTGCGAGGAGGGCGGAGGTGGCGGAGGGAGGTGGAAGCTGGGTGTTGAGACCGGCGGGGTGCGGGGCGATGGTGGGTGGACTGTGGGGGCGGGCGGGGGTTGTTTGGGGAATCGGGGGAGTGTGAGGAAGGCGGAGGTGACGGAGGGAGGCGGAGATGGGTGTGGTGACCAGCGGGGTGCGGGGCGAAGTTAGGAGGAGCTGTTGGGGGGTTGTTTGGTGAGGCGGGGGAGTGCGAGGTGGTGGGCGGAGGTGACGGTGGGAGGTGGAAGCTGGGTGTTGAGACCGGCGGGGTGCGGGGCGATGGTGGGTGGACTGTGGGGGCGGGCGGGGGTTGTTTGGGGAGTCGGGGGAGTGCGAGGGGGTGGGTGGAGGTGATGGAGGGAGGCGGAAGCTGAGTGTGGTGACCGGCGGGATGCGGGGCAATGGTGGGAGGAGCTTCAGTGGGGTTGTTTGGGGAGGCGGGGGAGTGCGAGGTGGTCGGAGGTGACGGAGGTGACGGAGGGAGGCAGAAGCTGGGTTTTGTGACCGGTGGGGTGCGGGGCGATGGCGGGAGGAGATGCGGGGGGGGGGTGGGGAGTTGTTTGGGGAATCGGGGGAGTGTGAGGAGGGCGGAGGTGACGGAGGGTGGCGGAGATGGGCGTGGTGACCGGCGGGGTGCGGGGCGAAGGCGGGAGGAGCTGTTGGGGGGTTGTTTGGTGAGGCGGGGGAGTGCGAGGAGGGCGGAGGTGACGGAAGGAGGCAGAAGCTGGGCGTGGTGATCGGCGGGATGCGGGGTGATGGTGGGAGGAGCTTCAGTGGGGTTGTTTGGGGAGGCGGGGGAGTGCGAAGTGGTCGGAGGTGACGGAGGTGACGGAGGGAGGCAGAAGCTGGGTGATGGTGGGAGGAGCTGCGGGGAGGTTTGTTTGGGGAGTCGGGGGAGTGCGAGGAGGTCGGAGGTGGCGGAGGTGATGGAGGGAGGCGGAAGCTGAGTGTGGTGACCGGTGGGATGCGGGGCGATGGCGCGAGGAGCTGCGGGGAGGTTTGTTTGGGGAGTCGGGGGAGTGCGAGGTGGGGGGGCGGAGGTGACGGAGGGAGGTGGGAGCTGGGCATGGTGATTGGCGGTGGGGGGGCAGGGTCTTCAGCAGAAGAGGGAATTGGGGGTGACATCGAGGCGAAATTGGTGGGGAAAACAAGGTGAAACCGGGCGTGGGGGGTGGGGGTGGGGGTGGGGCAGGAAATTGGGGCAAAAAAAATTTGCAGGAAATTGGGGAGAGCTGGAATGGGGACTGGCGGGAAAGTGGAGTGGAAGTGAGAGGAATTTTGGGGGGAGAAATTGGGCAGAAATCAAATGAGCGACTGCAGCGAAATTGGATAGAAATTAACGGGGAATTTGGGGGAAATTGGGAAGAAATTGAGAGGAAATTGAGGAGAAATTGGGGAGGAAAATAACAAGAAATTGAGGGTGGAACTGAGGTGCAATTGGGGTACAGTGGAGGTGTTGAGGTGTAATTGGGGTGAAATAGAAGGGAAATAGAGGTGTAACTGGGGGCGGAATGGAGGGGAAATGGGGGAGAAATTGAGATGAAATTGGAGTGTAATTGAGATGAAATTGGGGTGAAATTGAGATGAAGTTGGGGTGTAATTGTGGTGAAATTGGGGTGTAATTGTGGTGAAATTAAATTGTAATTGTGGTGAAATTAAAGTGTAATTGTGGTGAAACTGGGGTGTAATTGTGGTGAAATTAAAGTGTAATTGTGGTGAAATTAAAGTGTAATTGATGTGAAATTGGGGTGTAATTGTGGTGAAATTAAAGTGTAATTGTGGTGAAACTGGGGTGTAATTGTGGTGAAATTAAAGTGTAATTGTGGTGAAATTAAAGTGTAATTGATGTGAAATTGGGGTGTAATTGTGGTGAAATTGAGGTGTAATTGTGGTGAGACTGTGCAGTAATTGTGGTGAAATTGGGGTGTAATTGTGGTGAAATTGAGGTGTAATTGTGGTGAAATTGAGGTGTAATTGTGGTGAAATTAAAGTGTAATTGTGGTGAGATTAAAATGTAATTGTGGTGAGATTGTGCGGTAATTGTGGTGAATTTGAAGTGTAATTGAGGTGAAATTGAAGTGTAATTGGGGTGAAATTGGGGCATAATTGGGGTGAAATTGAGCTGCAATTGGAATGAAATTGGGGTGTAATTGAGGTGAAATTGAGGTGTAATTGGGGTGTAATTGTGGTGAAATTGAGGTATAATGGGGTGAACTTGTGGAGTAATTGTGGTGAAATTGAGGTGTAATTGCGGTGAGATTGTGCGGTGATGGCGGTGAGATTGTGCGGTGATGGCGGTGAGATCGTGCGGCAATCGCGGAGAGATTGTGCGGTGATGGCGGTGAGATTGTGCGGCAATTGCGGTGAGATTGTGCGGTGATATTTAGGCGAAATTAGGGTGTAATTGAGGTGAAATTGCAGTGAGATTGGTGGGGGTAATTGGGAGGATAATGGAGGGGAAATGGATGAGATCAAGCGGGTATTGTGGTTTGTGGAACAGGGTCGGGGATGTCTCCAGACGACAACATATGTGAATAATTTTTTGGGGTCCTGTCTCTCCACCTTCCCCCTCCCCTGTCCTTCCAGAAAGCCTTGGGTGATGCAGCCAAGAGACACGAAGACAATCTTGTGCAAGGTGGCGCAGTCGAAAAGTTGCATTACTTCCAGCGTCATGTCCGACTGGATGGTGATCGAAAACGCTCACCTGGGGTTCGGTCCCAAAGTAAGTGTTGAGGGACGGCTGCTCAGTCAAAGCAATTGCCCGCATCCGCGAGCACTTTCTGTAATTGGGCCCCTGTACAATCAGATTGGGAATACCAGGAGGGTCAGCGCTGAGGGAGCGCCGCACTGTCGGAGGGTCAGTGCTGAGGGAGCACCGCACTGTCGGAGGGTCAGTGCTGAGGGAGCACCGCACTGTCGGAGGGTCAGTGCTGAGGGAGCGCCGCACTGTCGGAGGGTCAGTACTGAGGGAGCGCCGCATTGTCGGAGGGTCAGTACTGAGGGAGCGCCGCATTGTCGGAGGGTCAGCGCTGAGGGAGCGCCGCACTGTCGGAGGGTCAGTGCTGAGGGAGCGCCGCACTGTCGGAGGGTCAGCACTGAGGGAGCGCCACACTGTCGGAGGGTCAGTGCTGAGGGATAGCCGCACTGTCGGAGGGTCAGTATCGAGGGAGCGCCACACGGTTGGAGAGTCAGTGCAGAGGTCAGAGGGTCGGTGCTGAGGGAGAGCCGCACTGTCGGAGGGTCAGCACTGAGGGAGAGCTGCACTGTTGGAGGGTCAGTACTGAGGGAGCGCCGCACTGTCGGAAGGTCAGCGCTGAGGGAGAGCCGCACTGTCGGAAGGTCAGTGCTGAGGGAGAGCCGCACTGTCGGA
This sequence comes from Cetorhinus maximus, assembly GCF_964194155.1. Classification (NCBI taxonomy): domain Eukaryota; kingdom Metazoa; phylum Chordata; class Chondrichthyes; order Lamniformes; family Cetorhinidae; genus Cetorhinus; species Cetorhinus maximus. The sequence goes on from NW_027598071.1 coordinate 21,444, forward strand.
AGGTCAGTACTGAGGGAGCGCCGCACTGTCGGAGGGTCAGTGCTGAGGGAGAGCCGCACTGTCGGAGGGTGAGTACTGAGGGAGCGCCGCACTGTCGGAGGGTCAGCGCTGAGGGAGCGCCGCACTGTCGGAGGGTCAGTGCTGAGGGAGCGCCGCACTGTCGGAAGGTCAGTGCTGAGGGAGAGCCGCACTGTCGGAGGGTCAGTACTGAGGGAGCGCCGCACTGTCGGAGGGTCAGTGCTGAGGGAGAGCCGCACTGTCGGAGGGTCAGTGCTGAGGGAGTGCCGCACTGTCGGAGGGTCAGCGCTGAGGGAGCACCGCACTGTCGGAGGGTCAGTACTGAGGGAGCGCCTCACTGTCAGAGGGTGAGTACTGAGGGAGTGCCGCACTGTTGGAGGGTCAGTACTGAGGGAGCTCCTCACTGTTGGAGGGTGAGTACTGAAGGAGTGCCGCACTGTCGGAGGGTGAGTGCAGAGGGAGCGCTGCACTGTCAGAGAGTTAGTGTTGAGGGAGCGCCGCACGGTCGGAGGGTCAGTGCTGAGGGAGCGCCGCACTGTCGGAGGGTCAGTGCTGAGGGAGAGCCGCACTGTCGGAGGGTCAGTACTGAGGGAGAGCCGCACTGTCGGAGGGTCGGTACTGAGGGACAGCCGCACTGTCGGAGGGTCAGTGCTGAGGGAGCGCCGCACTGTCGGAGGGTCAGTGCTGAGGGAGAGCCGCACTGTCGGAGGGTCAGTGCTGAGGGAGAGCCGCACTGTCGGAGGGTCAGTGCTGAGGGAGCGCCGCACTGTCGGAGGGTCAGTGCTGAGGGAGCGCCGCACTGTCGGAGGGTCAGCGCTGAGGGAGCGCCGCACTGTCGGAGGGTCAGTGCTGAGGGAGAGCCGCACTGTCGGAGGGTCAGTGCTGAGGGAGCGCCGCACTGTCGGAGGGTCAGTACTGAGGGAGAGCCGCACTGTCGGAGGGTGAGTACTGAGGGAGCGCCGCACTGTCGGAGGGTCAGTACTGAGGGAGAGCCGCACTGTCAGACGGTCAGTGCTGAGGGAGAGCCGCACTGTCGGAGGGTCAGATTTGAGACTGAACTGAGATTCTAATTCCCCACATAATTTGCAATGATTGGTGACTAGATCGGTCCCTGGGGTGAGGGGAGTTGTCCTGTGATGTGGGGCTGAGAGAATTGGGTCCATCTTCTCTGGAGTTTCGAAGAATGATTGGCGATCTGAGTGAAATACGATTCTGAAGGGCTTTGACAGCGTGGGAGCTGAGAGATCGTGTACACTGTTCCGGGAATCTAAAACACCGGGACACAGTCTCGGGATAAGGGGGTTGATAGTTTCAGGCTGAGATGGGGAGAATTCGTTCACTCGGAGAGTAGTGAACCTATGGAATTCCCTCATCCAGAGAGTGCTATCAACATCCTGGGGGTTACCATTGAACCAGAAACTGAACTGGGACCAGCCAGATAAATACTGTGGCTACAAGAGCAGGTCAGAGGCTGGGAATCCTGCGGAGAGTCACTCACCTCCTGACTCCCTCCCAAAGCCTGTCCACCATCTACAAGGCACAAGTCAGGAGTGCGATGGGACACTCCCCACTTGCCTGGATGAGTCGCAGCTCCCACAACGCTCGAGAAGCTCGACACCGTCCAGGACAAAGCAGCAGCCCCCTGCTCGATCGGCACCCCATCCACAAACATTCACTCCCCCCACCACCGACGCACAGGGGCAGCAGTGTGTGTGTACCATCTACAAGATGCACTGCAGCAACTCGCCAAGGCTCCTTCGACAGCGCCGCCCAAACCCACGACCCGCTCCCATCTAGAAGGACGAGGGCAGCAGACACATGGGGAACACCCACCACCTGGAAGTTCCCCTCCGAGCCACTCACCATCCCGACTTGGAAATATATCGGCCGTTCCTTCACTGTCGCTGGGTCAAAATCCTGGAACTCCCTCCCTAACAGTGCCGTGGGTGTACCTACACCGCACGGGGACAAAATCCTGGAACTCCCTCCCTAACAGCGCCGTGGGTGTACCTACACCACACGGGACAAAATCCTGGAACTCCCTCCCTAACAGCGCCATGGGTGTACCTACACCGCACGGGGACAAAATCCTGGAACTCCCTCCCTAACAGCGCCGTGGGTGTACCTACACCACACGGGACAAAATCCTGGAACTCCCTCCCTAACAGCGCCGTGGGTGTACCTACACCACATGGGACAAAATCCTGGAACTCCCTCCCTAACAGCGCCGTGGGTGTACCTACACCACACGGGGACAAAATCCTGGAACTCCCTCCCTAACAGCGCCGTGGGTGTACCTACACCACACGGACAAAATCCTGGAACTCCCTCTCTAACAGCGCCGTGGGTGTACCTACACCACACGGGGACTGCAGCGGCTCAAGAAGGCAGCTCACCCCCACCTTCTCACAGGGGGCAATTAGGGGTGGGCAATAGCCCACATCCCGTGAAGGACGAAAGGAGATAAATACACGCTCAGCTGTTTGGGTGACCTACTTGGGGAGTCGTCGCGAAAGATGAGCGGGGGCAGCGGGAGAGCGGGGCTGAGGCCTTGAGGGGACGTCGGGGTCGGACTGGAGGTGGGGAAGGCAGGCTCCGAAGGGGCCGAATGTCCTCCTGCTGCCCCTGGTCACTGAAGCCCCTCTTGTGTCTGGCTTACCCGTGTTAGGTGTGCGACGAGCTGGGGAGAAGGCACGTGGACTCCTGCCCTCTCTGTGCCTTCTGCTCCCTGAAGGTGGAGCAGTGTCGATCCAAGTCCAGTCTCCAGAGAGTGGCCTGCACCAAGAACGACAATACCGTCACCTACCTGAACCCTATGATTGAAGCAGCACATCACAAGATTGATACCAAGGTAAATAGAGGGGTGGAGCTCTGTATCGTACCTGTCCCTGGGAGTGCTCGATGCTGACACTGGGTATAAAGTGGGGAGGGGGTTACACTGTCAGGGTAATGTAGAGGGAGCTCTGTATTGTACCTGTCCCTGGGAGTGCTCGATGCTGACACTGGGTATAAAGTGGGGAGGGGGTTACACTGTCAGGGTAATGTAGAGGGAGCTCTGTATTGTACCTGTCCCCGGGAGTGCTCGATGCTGACACTGGGTATAAAGTGGGGAGGGGGTTACACTGTCAGGGTAATGTAGAGGGAGCTCTGTATTGTACCTGTCCCTGGGAGTGCTCGATGCTGACACTGGGTATACAGTGGGGAGGGGGTTACACTGTCAGGGTAATGTAGAGGGAGCTCTGTATTGTACCTGTCCCTGGGAGTGCTCGATGCTGACACTGGGTATAAAGTTTGGAGGCGGTTACACTGTCAGGGTAATGTAGAGGGAGCTCTGTATTGTACCTGTCCCTGGGAGTGCTCGATGCTGACACTGGGTATAAAGTGGGGAGGGGGTTACACTGTCAGGGTAATGTAGAGGGAGCTCTGTATTGTACCTGTCCCTGGGAGTGCTCGATGCTGACACTGGGTATAAAGTGGATGGGACTATAGGAGGGTTATCATGCTCTCCCTTTGTCGGAGGGAGCTCTGCATTGTTCCTGCCTTAATGCCGCTCTCTTCCCCTTTCAGGTGGGGAGTTCCGAGGATCTGCAATACAGCGGGATTGAAGTCTACGGCGGCCTGGGTGTGGATTACTGGTGCGCCCGGATGGCCTCTAAAGGCTGCGACGATAAGCGGGTGTCGGCCTGGCTCGAGCTCGAATACGCTGCCTTTCACCATGGTACCTTTCCAAACGAGGTGCGACTGCAGCCCTTTCACCGCTGCTGCACCCTACCGACTTAAACCCCACTGAAACCCGTGCGCCCGTTTCGTTGTCGAGTCGGGGGTGGGGGGGGGGGGTGGTGTTGGGGGTTGGTTGCAAACATGGAGATCACACACTCTTTACCATTCGCCCAACCCGCACCCTTAGCTATTCGGCCACGGGAGGCCTCGCGGGGATTTCTGAATTGTACCCCGGGGGCTGGGGTGTTGGGGGTGGGGGGGGTGGGGGGTGGTGGTTGCAGACATGGAGACCACACACTCTTTGCCATTCGCCCAACCCACCCCCTTAGCTATTCGGCCACGGGAGGCCTCGCACGGATTTCTGAATTGTACCCCGGGGGGTGGGTGGGGGGGGGGTGTGGGGGGTGGTGGCTGTAGACATGGAGACCACACACCCTTTACCATTCGCCCAACCCACCCCCTTAGCTATTCGGCCACAGCAGGCCTCGCGCGGATTTCTGAATTGTACCCCGGGGGGTGGGAGGGCGGCGGTGGTTGCGGACATGGAGACCACACACTCTTTACCATTCGCCCAACCCCCCACCCCCCTCTGCTATTCGGCCACGGGAGGCCTCGCGCGGTTTCTGAATTGCACCCCGGGGGGGGGGGTGTGGTTGGCGCGGAGTTCTTAGAGGCGAGGGGGTGGGAGCGAGGTGGAGTCGGCGGCGGCAGGCGTTCGACATGGAAGGCAGCGTGACTTGCTTCCGTTCCCCTCCACCCTCCCCCCCCCTCAACGCTGGCTCAGGCCGCAGGCTGAAGTGCTCTGAGGGCAACTGGGGCTATTCTCAGGCCCTCCCCGGGGTGGGTGGGGTGGGATTAGAGGGGAGGTTTGTGGGCAAGAGGATATCCGGACCAGGACTAAACGTCTCCTCTCTCTCTCTTTCTCTCTCGTTCCCTCTCTCTTGCGAAAGATATGTGACAATCAAGGACAAATCCACCCACATTACTGTAGTTTCAAGAGTTTCCAATGTCTGATGATGGCATCTTCAAATGAGAAGGTAAGGTAAGAGGCAACGAACCATCACAATGCCCCATAGCCCCCTCTCTATCCCCTCGACAAACCCTGTGAATTGTTAGACACTATTTCCCTCCCTCAGCCTTGCTCAGACCCTGACCAGTGTCCCACGGTTCCCCCTCGCTTACATCCCAGAGTGTCGTCGGTTCCTCACCACCTCGCATCTCCCAAAATACCCCCAGCCACCCTGCCCCTTGTGGGAGCACAGCGCCGTTGGAGGGTCAGTGCTGAGGGAGCGCCGCACTGTCGGAGGGTCAGCGCTGAGGGAGCACCGCGCTGTTGGAGGGTCAGTGCTGAGGGAGCGCCGCACTGTCGGAGGGTCAGCGCTGAGGGAGCACCGCGCTGTTGGAGGGTCAGTGCTGAGGGAGCGCCGCACTGTGGGAGGGTCAGCGCTGAGGGAGCGCCGCACTGTTGGAGGGTCAGTGCTGAGGGAGCGCCGCACTGTCGGAGGGTCAGCGCTGAGGGAGCGCCGCACTGTCGGAGGGTCAGTACTGAGGGAGCGCCGCACTGTCGGAGGGTCAGTGCTGAGGGAGAGCTGCACTATCTCTTTCTCTCTCTCTCCGTCTCTCTCTCTCTTTGACTCCCTCTGTCTTTCTCTCTCTGTCTCTTTCTGTCTCTCTCTGTCTCTCTCTCTCTGTCTCTCTCTCTGTCTCTCTCTCTGTCTCTTTCTCTCTGTCTGTCTCTCTATCTCTCTCTCATTCTGTCTCTCTCTGACTCTCTCCCTCACTCTGTCTCTCTCACTCTCTGTCTCTATCTCTGTCTCTCTCTCTGTCTCTTTCTCTCTGTCTATCTCTCTATCTCTCTCTCACTCTGTCTCTCTCACTCTCTCTCCCTCTGTCTCTGTCTCTCTCTCTCTCTGTCTCTCTCTCATTCTGTCTCTCTCTGTCTCTCTCCCTCACTCTGTCTCTCTCTCTCTCTGTCTCTCTCTCACTCTCTCTCTCTGTCTCTTTCTCTCTCTCTCTGTCTCTCTCTGTCTCTCCCTCTCCCTCTGTCTCTCTCTCTCTGTCTCTCTCTGTCTCTCTCTCTCTGTCTCTCTCTCTCTCTCTGTCCCTATTGTGGTCCATGTGGAGGTGGGTAGGGGGTGGGTGTTGGTGGTGGACTCCCCGCTCTGAATCCACCCTGCGGAGAGCGGAGAGTCTCGCTGTCTCCCCGTGTTGCTGGTGCCGCCGCTTGGCGCATTCGTCTGCGCCCGGGAGTGATAGGGGTGGAATTCTTCTATTATCATCCTCTCTCTCTCTTTCTCTCCATTCCCTCTCTCCCGCTCTGTGTCGATCCCCTCCTTCCCCCCACCACCCCGCTGACCCCTTCCCTCCCTCCCTCCAATGACCCCTGCCCTCCCCCGCTGAACCCTCCCCTGCCCCCACTGACCCCTGCCCTCCCCCTCTGACCCCTGCCCTCCCCCACCCGCTGACCCCTTCCGTCCTCCCCCCGCTGAACCCTGTTCTCCCTCCCCCGCTGACCCCTGCCCTCCCCCCACACTGACCACTGCCCTCCCCCCCCGCTGACCCCTGCCCTCCCCCACCACTGACCCCTGCCCTCCCCCGCTGACCCCTGCCCTCCTCCGCTGACCCTTTCCCTCCTCTGCTGACCCTTTCCCTCCTCCGCTGACCCCTTCCCTCCCCCGCTGACCCCTGCCCTCCCCTACTGACCCCTGCCCTACCCCGCTGACCCCTGCCCTCCCCCGCTGACCCCTGCCCTCCCCCGCTGACCCCTGCCCTACCCCGCTGACCCCTGCCCTCCCCCGCTGACCCCTGCCCTCCCCCGCTGACCCCTGCCCTACCCCGCTGACCCCTGCCCTACCCCGCTGACCCCTGCCCACCCCCGCTGACCCCTGCCCTCCCCCGCTAACCCCTGCCCTCGCCCCCACCGCTGACCCCTGCCCTCCCCCGCTAACCCCTGCCCTCGCCCCCACCGCTGACCCCTGCCCTCTCCCCCGCTGACCCCTGCCCTTTCCTCCCCCCCGACGGCTTCCCTCCCCCACTGACCCCTCCCCTCCCCCGCTGACCCCTGTCCTCCCTCCCCTACTGACCACTGCTCTCCCCTTCCCCGATGACCCCTGCCCTTCCCCGATGACCCCTGCCCTCCCCCGATGACCCCTTCCTTCCCCCGCTGACACTTGCCCTCCCTCCAGGTGATGCGAGTGGCCTGCCAGGACCTGCAGCAATACCACATCCTGAGCCGGGAGGAGGCTGAGCAGAATGTGCTGATGTGGATCGAGAGGTTCCAGGGTCAGGACCGCGCTCCGGACCAGCAGGACCCCAGCCATGACCAGGACTGGACCGAGGGCCAGAAGCCAGCCCGGGAATACATCCTCCTCCTGGAGGAGACGCGGAAGCCGTGAGGGGAATCAGGGACACGGGGGCCCAGCTGACAGAGAAAGCACTGAAAATATAACAATAAATATCTTCCTTTTCTAAATAACACAGTCTGGTCACTGCCTGGATTCACTGACAGGGCAAAACTCCCTCTACACCCGTCCCCGTCCGCATCAAACACTCCCAGGACAGGTACAGCACGGGGTTAGATACAGAGTAAAGCTCCCTCTACACCATCCCCATCAAACACTCCCAGGACAGGGACAGCACGGTGTTAGATACAGAGTAAAGCTCCCTCTACACTGTCCCCATCAAACACTCCCAGGACAGGTACAGCACGGGGTTAGATACAGAGTAAAGCTCCCTCTACACCGTCCCCATCAAACACTCCCAGGACAGGTACAGCACGGGGTTAGATACAGAGTAAAGCTCCCTCTACAATTTCCTCATCAAACACTCCCAGGACAGGTACAGCACGGGGTTTGATACAGAGTAAAGCTCCCTCTACACTGTCCCCATCAAACACTCCTGGGACAGGTACAGCACGAGGTTAGATAGAGGGTAAAGCTCCCTCTACACCGTCCCCATCAAACACTCCCAGGAAAGAACAGCACGGGGTTAGGTACAGAGTAAAGCTCCCTCTACACAGTCCCCATCAAACACTCCCAGGACAGGTACAGCACGGGGTTAGATGCAGAGTAAAGCTCCCTCTACAACGTCCCCATCAAACACTCCCAGGACAGGTACACACGGGGTTAGATACAGAGTAAAGCTCCCTCTAAACCATCTCCATCAAACACTCCCAGCACAGGTACAGCACAGGGACAGATACAGAGTAAAGCTCCCTCTTCACCGTCCCCATCAAACACTCCCAGGACAGGTACAGCTCGGGGTTAGATGCAGAGTAAAGTTCCCTCTACACTGTCCCCATCAAACTCTCCCAGGACAGGTACAGCACAGGGTTAGATGCAGAGTAAAGCTCCCTCTACACCGTCCCCATCAAACACTCCCAGGACAGGTACAGCACGGAGTTAGTTACAGAGTAAAGCTCCCTCTACACCGTCCCCATCAAATACCCACGGGACAGGTACAGCACGGAGTTAGTTACAGAGTAAAGCTCCCTCTACACCGTCCCCATCAAACACTCCCAGGACAGTTATAGCACGGGGTTATATACAGAGTGAAGCTCCCTCTACACCGTCCCCATTAAACAATCCCAGAGAGGTACAGCACGGGGTTAGATACAGAGTAAAGATCCCTCTACACCGTCCCCATCAAACACTCCCGGGACAGGTACAGCACGGGGTTAGATGCAGAGTAAATCTCCATCTACACCGTCCCCATCAAACACTCCCAGGACAGGTACAGTACGGGGTTAGATGAAGATTAAACGTCCCTCTACACCGTCCCCGTCAGACACTCCCAGGACAGGTACAGTACGGAGTTAGATACAGAGTAAAGCTCCCTCTACACCGTCCCCATCAATCACTCCCGGGACAGGTACAGCACGGGGTTAGATACAGAGTAAAGCTCCCTCTACACCGTCCCCATCAAACACTCCCAGGCCAGGTACAGCTCGGGGTTAGATGCAGAGTAAAGCTCCCTCTACACTGTCCCCATCAAACAATTCCAGGACAGTTACAGCACGGGGTTAGATACACAGTAAAGGTCACCCTGCACTGTCCCCATCAGACACTCCCAGGACAAGTACAGCACGGGGTTAGATACAAAGTAGTTCCCCCTCTACACCGTCCCCATCGAACACTCCCAGGACAGGTACAGCACGGGGTTAGATACAGAGTAAAGCTCCCTCTACACCGTCACCATCAAACATTCCCAGGACAGGTACAGCACGGTGTTAGATACTGATTAAAGCTCCCTCTACACCGTCCCGATCAAACACTCCCAGGACAGGGACAGCACGGGCTTAGATACAGAGTAAAGCTCCGTCTACACCGTCCCCATCAAACGCTCCCAGGACAGGGACAGCACTGGGTTATATAAAGAGTAAAGCTCCCTCTACACTGTCCCCATCAAACACTCCCAGGACAGGTACAGCACGGTGTTAGATACTGATTAAAGCTCCCTCTACACCGTCCCGATCAAACACTCCCAGGACAGGGACAGCACGGGGTTAGATACAGAGTAAAGCCCCCTCTACACCGTCCCCATCAAACACTCCCAGGACAGGTACAGCACGGGGTTAGGTACAGAGTAAATCTCGATCTACACCGTCCACATCAAACACTCCCAGGACAGGTACAGCACGGGGTTAGATGCAGATTAAAGCTCCCTCTAAACTGTCCCCATCAAACACTCCTAGGACAGGTACAGCACGGGGTTAGATACAGAGTAAAGCTCCCACTACACCGTCCCCTTTAAACACTCCCAGGACAGGTACAGCACTGGGTTAGATACAGAGTATAGCTCCATCTACACCGTCACCATCAAACACTCCCAGGACAGGTACAGCACGGGGTTAGATGCAGAGTAAAGCTCCCTCTACAACGTCCCCATCAAACACTCCCAGGACAGGTACACACGGGGTTAGATACAGAGTAAAGCTCCCTCTAAACCATCTCCATCAAACACTCCCAGGACAGGTATAGTACGGAGTTAGTTACAGAGTAAAGCTCCCTCTACACCGTCCCCATCAAATACCCACGGGACAGGTACAGCACGGAGTTAGTTACAGAGTAAAGCTCCCTCTACACCGTCCCCATCAAACACTCCCAGGACAGTTATAGCACGGGGTTATATACAGAGTGAAGCTCCCTCTACACCGTCCCCATTAAACAATCCCAGAGAGGTACAGCACGGGGTTAGATACAGAGTAAAGATCCCTCTACACCGTCCCCATCAAACACTCCCGGGACAGGTACAGCACGGGGTTAGATACAGAGTAAATCTCCATCTACACCGTCCCCATCAAACACTCCCAGGACAGGTACAGTACGGGGTTAGATGAAGATTAAACGTCCCTCTACACCGTCCCCGTCAGACACTCCCAGGACAGGTACAGTACGGAGTTAGATACAGAGTAAAGCTCCCTCTACACCGTCCCCATCAATCACTCCCGGGACAGGTACAGCACGGGGTTAGATACAGAGTAAATCTCCCTCTACACCGTCCCCATCAAACACTCCCAGGCCAGGTACAGCTCGGGGTTAGATGCAGAGTAAAGCTCCCTCTACACTGTCCCCATCAAACAATTCCAGGACAGTTACAGCACGGGGTTAGATACATAGTAAAGCTCCCTCTACACTGTCCCCATCAAACACTCCCAGGACAAGTACAGCACGGGGTTAGATACAAAGTAGTTCCCCCTCTACACCGTCCCCATCGAACACTCCCAGGACAGGGACAGCACTGGGTTATATAAAGAGTAAAGCTCCCTCTACACTGTCCCCATCAAACACTCCCAGGACAGGTACAGCATGGGGTTAGATACAGAGTAAAGCTCCCTCTACACCGTCTCCATCAAACACTCCCAGGACAGGTACAGCACGGGGTTAGATACAGAGTAAAGCCCCCTCTACACCGTCCCCATCAAACACTCCCAGGACAGGTACAGCACGGGGTTAGGTACAGAGTAAATCTCGATCTACACCGTCCACATCAAACACTCCCAGGACAGGTACAGCACGGGGTTAGATGCAGATTAAAGCTCCCTCTAAACTGTCCCCATCAAACACTCCTAGGACAGGTACAGCACGGGGTTAGATACAGAGTAAAGCTCCCACTACACCGTCCCCTTTAAACACTCCCAGGACGGGTACAGCACCGGGTTAGATACAGAGTATAGCTCCGTCTACACCGTCACCATCAAACACTCCCAGGACAGTTACAGCACGGGGTTAGATACAGAGTAAAGGTCGCTCTACAATGTCCCCATTAAACACTCCCAGGACAGGTACAGCACGGGGTTAGATAGAGAGTAAAGCTCCCTCTACACCGTCCCCATCAAACACTCCCAGGACAGGTACAGTACGGAGTTAGATACAGAGTAAAGCTCCCTCTACACCGTCCCCATCATTCACTCCTGGGACAGGGACAGAACGAGGTTAGATACAGAGTAAAGCTCCCTCTACACCGTCCCCATCAAACGCTCCCAGGACAGATACAGCACGGGGTTAGATACAGAGTAAAGCTCCCTCTACAACGTCCCAATCAAACACTCCCAGGACAGGTTCAGCACGGGGTTAGATACAGAGTAAAGTCCCCTCTACAATTTCCCCATCACACACTCCCAGGGCAGGTACAGCATGGAGTTAGATACAGAGTAAAGCTCCGTCTACACCGTCCCCATCAAACACTCGCAGGACAGGTACAGCACGGGGTTAGATACAGACAAAAGCTCCCTCTACACTGTCCCCATCAAACACTCACAGGGCAGGTACAGCACGGGGTTAGATAAAGATTAAAGCTCCCTCTACACCATCCCCATCGAACACTCCCAGGACAGGTACAGCACGGCTTTATTTACAAAGTAAAGCTCCCTCTACACCGACCCCGTCAAACACTCCCAGGACACGTACACCACAGGGTTAGATACAGAGTAAAGCTCCCACTACAGTGTCCCCATTAAACACTCCCAGTGCAGGTACAGCACGGGGTTAGATACAGATTATAGCTCCGTCTACACCGTCCCCATCAAACACTCCCTGGACAGTTACAGCACGGGGTTAGACACAGAGTAAATCTCTCTCTACACCGTCCCCATCAAACACTCCCAGGACAGGTACAGCACGGGGTTAGTTACAGAGTAAAGCTCCCTCTACACCATCCCCATCGAACACTCCCAGGACAGGTACATCACGGGGTTAATTACTGAGCAAAGTTCCCTCTACACCGTCCCGATCAAACACGCCCAGGACAGATACAGCACGTGGTTAGATACAGAGTAAAGCTCCCTCTACACCGTCCCCATCAAACATTCCCCGGACAGATACAGTACGTGGTTAGATACAGAGTAAAGCTCCCTCTACACTGTCCCCATCAAACACTCCCAGGACAGGTACAGTATGGGCTTAGATACAGAGTAAAGCTCCCTCTACACCGTCCCCAACAAACATTCCCGGGACAGGTACAACACGGGGTTAGATACACAGTAAAGGTCCCTCTGCACCGTCCCCATCAGACACTCCCAGGACAGGTACAGCACGGGGTTAGGTACAAAGTAGATCTCCCTCTACACCGTCCCCATCAAACACTCCCAGGACAGGTACAGCACTGGGTTACATAAAGAGTAAAGCTCCCTCTACACCGTCTCCATCAAACACTCCCAGGACAGTTATAGCACGGGGTTAGATACAGAGTAAAGCTCCCTCTACACCGTCCCCATCATACACTCCCAGGACAGTTATAGCACGGGGTTAGATAGAGAGTAAAGCTCCCTCTACACCGTCCCCATTTAACACTCCCAGAGAGTTACAGCACGGGGAAAGATACAGAGTAAAGCTCCCTCTACACCGTCCCCTTCAAACACTCCCAGGACAGTTATAGCACGGGGTTTGATACAGAGTAAAGCTCCCTCTACACCGTCCCCATCAAACACTCCCAGGACAGGTACAGCACGGGGTTAGATACAGAGTAAAGCTCCCTCTACACTGTCCCCATCAAACACTCCCAGGACAGGTACAGCACGGGGTTAGATACAGAGTAAATCCCCCTCTACACCGTCCCCATCAAACACTCCCAGAACAGGTACAGCATGGGGTTAGATACAGAGTAATGCTCCCTCTGCAATTTCTCCATCAAACACTCCCAGGACAGGTACAGTACGGGGTTAGCTACAGAGTAAAGCTCCCTCTACACCTTCCACATCAAACGCTCCCAGGACAGGTACAGCACGGGGTTAGATACAGAGTAAAGTTCCCTCTACACCGTCCCCATCAAACACTCCCAGGACAGGTACAGCACGGGGTTAGTTACAGATTAAAGCTCCCACTACACCGTCCCCATCAAACACTCCCAGGACAGGGACAGCACGGGGTTAGATACAGAGTAAATCTCCCTCTACACTGTCCCCATCAAACACTCCCAGGACAGGTACAGCACGGGGTTAGATACAGAGTAAAGCTCCCTCTACACCGTCCCCATCAAACACTCCCAGACTGGTACAGCACGGGGTTAGATACAGAGTAAAGCTCCCTCTACACTGTCGCCATCAAACACTCCCAGGACAGGTACAGCACGGGGATAGATACAGAGTAAATCTCCCTCTACTCTGTCCGCATGAAACACTCCCAGGACAGGTACAGCACGGGCTTAGATACAGAGTAAAGCTCCCTCTACACCGTCCCCATCAAACACTCCAAGGACAGATACAGCACGGGGTTAGATACAGAGTAAAGCTCCCTCTACACCGTCCCCATCAAACACACCCAGGACACGTACACACGGGGTTAGATACTGAGTAAAGCTCCCTCTACACCATCTCCATCAAAC
>NW_027598071.1:40000-52500 GCF_964194155.1 Cetorhinus maximus
CTGATCCCCAACACTAACCCCTAACCCTAACCCTCTAACCCTAATACTAATCCCCAACCCTAACCCCTATCCCTAACCCTACTCCCTAATCATTAACCCTAACCTGAACCCTAACTCTGACCTGTAACCCTAACCCCTAACCCTAATCCCCAACCTTAACATTAACCCTAACCCCAACACTAACCTCTAACTCTAACACTAATCCCCAACCCAAATCCCATTGCTATCACTAATCGCCAACCCTAACCCCTAACCCTAGCCTCTATCCCCTAATCCCTAACCCTAACCCTAATCCCTAACCATTAACCCTAACCCATAACCATTAACCCTAATCCCTAACCCTAATCCCTAACCATTAACCCTAACCCTAACCCCTAACCATTAACCCTAACCATTAACCGTAATTCCTAACCTAACTCTAACCCGTAACCCTAACCGTAACGCTAACTCTAACACTAGCCCTAACCATAACATTAATCCCTCACCCTTAACCCTAACTCTAACATTAACCTCTAACCCCTAACTCTAACCTCTAACACTAATCCCTAACCCAAATCTCATCACTATCACTAATGGCCAACCCTAACCCTAACCCTCACCCTAACCTCTAATCCCTAATCCTAACCCTAATCCCTAACCATTAACCCTAACCCCTAACCATTAACCCTAACCCTAACCATTAACTCTAATCCCTAACCTAACTCTAACCTGTAACCCAAACCGTAATGCTAACTCTTACTCTAACACTAACCCTAACCATTAACACTAACCCTAACCGTAACACTAATCTCTAACCCTTAACCCTAACTCTAACCTCTAACCCATAACCCCTAACCATTAACCCTAACCCCTAACCATTAACCCTAACCCTAACCATTAACTCTAATCCCTAACCTAACTCTAACCCGTAACCCAAACCGTAATGCTAACTCTAACTCTAACACTAACCCTAACCATTAACACTAACCCTAACCGTAACACTAATCTCTAACCCTTAACCCTAACCCTAACTCTAACCTCTAACCCATAACCCCTAACCATTAACCCTTACCCTAACCTTACCCTAAACCTTAACCCCTAACCTAACTCTAACCCTAACCCAACACTAAATCTAACACTAAACCTAACACTAATCCTAACCCTAACATTAACCCTTAACCCTAACCCCTAACCCTAGTCCCTAACCATTAACCCTTACCCTAACCCTAACTCTAACCTGTAACCCTAACCCTAACATCTAACCCTAACCCCTAATCTCTAATGCTAACACTAATACCTGAACCTACCCTAACCCCTAACCCTAACACTAATCCCTAACCCTAACCCTCAAACCTTAACACTAATCCCCAACACCATCCCCTAACCCTAACACTAACCTCTAACCCTAACACTAATCCCTAACCCTCTAATCCTAACACTAACCCCCAACACCAACCTCTAACCCGAGTGCTAACCCCTAACCCTAACCCTAATCGCCAACAATAACCCCTAACCCTAACACTAGCGTCTAAACCTAACCCCTAACGCTAATTCCTAACCCCAACCCCTAACACTAATACTATTCCCCAACACTAACCCCTAACCCTAACATTAACCTCTAACCCTAACCTTACACTAACCCCTAGCCCTAACCCCAACCCCTAGCCCTAACATTAACCTCTAATCCCTAACCCTAATCCCTAACCATTAACCCTTACCATAACCCTAAACCCTAACCCTAACTCTAACCTGTAAACCTAACCCTAAACCCTAACACTAACATCTAACCCCTAATCCTAACCCCTAACCCTAACTCTAACCCTAACACTAATACCTGAACCTACCCTAACCTCTAACTCTAACACTAATCCCCAACCCAAATCCCATTGCTATCAGTAATCGCCAACCTTAACCCTAACCTCTAACCTGAACCCTAACCCCAAACCCTAACCCCTAACCTGAACCCTAAACCCAAACCCTAACCTTAACCTCTAACCCTTAAGCCAAGCCCTAACCCCAAACCCTCACACTAACCTCTAACCCTAACTCCTAACCCTAACACTAAACTCTAACCCCTAGCCCTAACCCTAATCCCTAAACATTAAACCTTACCCTAACCCTAACCCTAACCCCTAACCATTAACCCTAACCCTAACCTGTAACCCTAACCCCTAACCCTAACCCTTATCCCCAACCTTAACATTAGCCCTAACCCCAACACTAACCTCTAACTCTAACACTAATCCCCAACCCAAATCCCATTGCTATCAGTAATCGCAAACCCTAACCCTAACATCTAACCTGAACCCTAACCCTAACCTCTAACCTCTAACCTGAACCCTAACCTCTAACCTGAACCCTAACCTCTAAGATGAACCCTAACCCTAACCCCAAACCCTAACCTTTAACCTGAACCCTAACCCCAAACCCTAACCTTAACCTCTAACCCTTAAGATAAGCCCTAACCCCAAACCCTCACACTAACCTCTAACCCTAACTCCTAACCCTAACACTAATGTCGAACCAAAACCCCTAACTTTAACACTAACCCCTAACCCTAACCCTTATCTCTAACACTTAACCCGAACCCTAACCCTGACCCTAATCTTGACCTTAAGCCCCGACCCCTCACCCTAACATTAGCCTCTAACCCTAACCCCCTGTAATCGTGAAATTTAACCCCTAACCCTAACCCCTAACCCTAACCCCCAATCCTACCCTAATCCCAAACGTTAACACTCATCCCAAACACTAACAATAATCACCAACCCTAATCCCTAACCCTAATCCCTAACACCAATCCCCAACCCTGACCATAATTCCTAACCCTAACACTCATCCTGAACACTAACGATACTCCCTAACCCTAACCCTAACACTAAACCTCAACCCTAACACTAATCCATCAACACTAACACTAATCCCTAACCCTAATCCCTAAACCTAACCCTAACCTCTAACTCTAAACTCTAATCCTAACACTAACCTTAGCCCTAACTGTATCACTAATCCCTAACCCTTAACCATAACACTAACCTCTAACCCCTAACCCCTAACCCTAATCCCAAACCATTAATCCTAACCCTAATCCCTAACCATTATCACTAACTCTAACACTAACTCCTAACCCTTATCCCTAACCACACCAACCTCTAACTCCAACACTAATCCCCAACCCAAACCCCATTGCCATCACTAATCGCCAACCCTAACCCCTAACACTAACCTCTAACCCCTAGCCCTAACCCTAATCCCTAAACATAAAACCTTACCCTAACCCTAAGCCCTAACCATTAACCCTAACTCTAACCTATAACCCTAACCCCTAACCCTAACCCTTATCCCCAACCTTAACATTAACCCTAACCCCAACACTAACCTCTAACTCTATCACTAATTACCAACCCAAACCCCATCACTATCATTAATCGCCAACCCTAACCCCTAACCTCTAACCCGAACCCTAACCCCAAACCCTAACCTTAACCTCTAACCCTAACCCCTAAACCAAGCCCAAACCCCAAACCCTCACACTAACCTCTAACCCTAACACTAAACCTCAACCCTAACACTAATCCATCAACACTAACACTAATCCCTAACCCTAATCCCTAAACCTAACCCTAACCTCTAACTCTAAACTCTAATCCTAACACTAACCTTAGCCCTAATTGTATCACTAATCCCTAACCCTTAACCATAACACTAACCTCTAACCCCTAACCCCTAACCCTAATCCCAAACCATTAATCCTAACCCTAATCCCTAACCATTATCACTAACTCTAACACTAACTCCTAACCCTTATCCCTAACCACACCAACCTCTAACTCCAACACTAATCCCCAACCCAAACCCCATTGCCATCACTAATCGCCAACCCTAACCCCTAACACTAACCTCTAACCCCTAGCCCTAACCCTAATCCCTAAACATAAAACCTTACCCTAACCCTAAGCCCTAACCATTAACCCTAACTCTAACCTATAACCCTAACCCTTATCCCCAACCTTAAAATTAACCCTAACCCCAACACTAACCTCTACCTCTAACACTAATTACCAACCCAAACCCCATCACTATCACTAATCGCCAACCCTAACCCCTAACCTCTAACCCGAACCCTAACCCCAAACCCTAACCTTAACCTCTAACCCTAACCCCTAAGCCAAGCCCTAACCCCAAACCCTCACACTAACCTCTAACCCTAACACTAATGTGGAACCAAAACCCCTAACTTTACCACTAACCCCTAACCCTAACACTTAACCCAAACCGTAACCCTGACCCTAATCCTGACCTTAAGCCCCAACCCCTCATCCTAACATTAACCTCTAACCCTTACCCCAACCTATAACCGTGAAATTTAACCCCTAACCCTAATCCCTCACCCTAAACCCAAACCCTCACCCCTAACACTAACCTCTAACCCTAACCCCTAACCCTCACCCTAACCCCCAATCCTACCCTAATTCCAATTGTTAACACTCATCCCAAACACTAACAATAATCACCAACCATGGCCCCTAACCCGAATCCCTAACCCTAATCCCTAACCCTAATCCCTAACACCAATCCCTAACCCTGACCATAATTCCTAACCCTAACACTCATCCTGAACACTAATGATACTCCCTAACCCTAGCGCCTAACACTAAACCTCAACCCTAACACTAATCCACCAACACTAACACTAATCTCTAACACTAATCTCTAACCCTTATCCCTAAACCTAACCCTAACCTCTAACTCTAAACTCTAACCCTAACACTAACCTTAACCTTAACCGTATCACTAATCCCTAACCCTTAACCCTAATACTAACCTCTAACCCCTAACCCTAATACCAAACCATTAATCCTAACCCTAATCCCTAACCATTAACCCTAACTATAACACGAACCCCTAACCCCAACACTAACCTCTAACTCTAACACTAATCCCCAACCCAAACCCCATCGCTATCACTAATCGCCAACCCTAACCCCTAACCCTAACCTCTAACACTAACCCCTTACCCAAACCTTAACTTCCAACCCTAACCCCTAATTCTAACATTAATGTCCAACTCAAAACTCTAACCCTAACACTAACCCTAACCATAACACTAATCCCGAGCTGTAAACCCTAACCCTAACCTCTACCCATTAACCCTAACCCTAACCACTGACCATAACCCTAACTCTAACTCTAACCTCTAACCCCTAGCCCTAACCCTAATCCCGAAACATTAAGCCTTACCCTAACCTAAACCCTAACCATTAACCCTAACCCATAATCCTAACCCTTATCCCCAACCTTAACATTAACCCTAACTCCAACACTAACCTCTAACTCTAAAACTAATTTCCAACCCAAACCCCATCGCTATCACTAATCGCCAACCCCAACCCCTAACCTCTAACCCGAACCTTAACCCCAAACCCTAACCTTAACCTCTAACCCTAACCCCTAAGACAAGCCCTAACCCCAAACCCTCACACTAACCTCTAACCCTAACACGAATGTCGATCCAAAACCCTAACTTTAACACTAACCCCTAACCCTAACACTTAACCCGAACCGTAACCCTGACCCTAATCCTAACCTTAAGCCCCAACCCCTCACTCTAGCATTAGCCTCTAACCCTAACCCCCGCCTATAATCGTGAAATTTAACCCCTAACCCTAATCCCTAACCCTAACAGCGATCCCTAACCCTAAACCCAAACCCTCACCCCTAACACTAACTTCTAACCCTAACCCCTAACCCTAACCCCCAATCCTACCCTAATCCCAAACATTAACACTCATCCCAAACACTAACAATAATCACCAACCCTAATCCCTAACACCAATCCCCAACCCTGACTATAATTCCTAACCCTAACACTCATCCTGAACACTAACAATACTCCCTAACCCTAGCGTCTAACACTAAACCTCAACCCTAACACTAATCCAACAACACTAACACTAATCTCTAACCCTAGCTCCTAACCCTAACACTAATTCCTAAACCTAACCTCTAACTCTAAACTCTAACCCTAACACTAACCTTAACCCTAATCGTATCACTAATCCCTAACCCTTAACCCTAACGATAACCTCTAACCCCTAACCCTTACCCAAAACCATTAACCCTAACCCTTATCCCTAACCCCAACACTAACCTCTAACTCTAACACTAACCCCCAACCCTAACCCTAATCTCTAACCCTAACCCCTAACCCAAACACTAACCTCTAACCCTAACCCTGACACTAACCTCTAACCATAACTCCTAACCCTAACACTAATCCCCAACATTAACCCTAACCTCTAACCCCAACTTCTAACCCTAACAATAACCTCTAACTCTAAACTTTAACCCTAACACTAACCATAACACTAATACCTAATCCTTAACCCTAACACTGACCTCTAACCCTAACCCCTAACCATTAACCCTTACCCTAACCCCAAACACTTATCCCTAACCCCAACACTAACCTCTAACTCTAACACTAATCCCCAACCCAAACCCCATCGCTATCACTAATCGCCAACCCTAACCCCTAACCCGAACCCTAACCCCAAACCCTAACCTCTAACCATAACTCCTAACCTCTAACCCTAATCCCTAGCCCTAACCCCTAACCATTAACCTGAACCTCTAACCCTTACTCCTAACCCTAACACTAAACTCTAACCAAAACCCCTAACTGTATCACTAACCCTTAACCCTAACACTAACCTCTAACCCTAACCCCTAAGCCTAACCCTAACACTAATCCCCAACACTAGCCCCTAAACCTAACACTAACATCTAACTCTAAACTCTAATCCTAATACTAACCCTAACCACAACACCAATCCCTAACCCTAACCTCTAATGCCTAACACTAACCCTAACCATTAGCCCTAACCCTAACCCCAACCCAAACCCCATTGCTATCACTAATCACCAACCCTAACCCCTAACCTGAACCCCTAACCCGAAACCCTAACACTAACCAAAATCCCTAACGCTAACCCCTAACCCTAACCCTAACCCAACCGTAACCCTAACCCCAACATGACCCTCTAACTCTAACACTAATCCCCAACCCAAACCCCATTGCTATCACTAATCACCAACCCTAATCCCTAACCCAAACCCCTAACCTGAACCCTAACCCCAAACCCTAACACTAAGCAAAACCCCTAACGCTAACCCCTAACCCTAATCCCTAACACTTAATCCTAGCCCCTAAACCTAATCCTAACCCGTAACCTTAGCCCCTAAACCTAACACTAACCCCTAAAACTAACACTAATCATCAACCCTAACACTAACTTCTAACTCTAACCTCTAACTCTAATCCCTAACGCTAACCCCTAACCTCTAACTCTAACCCCCTAACCCTAACACTAACCTCTAACCCTAACACTAACCTCTAACACCACTACCTAAACCTAACCCTAATCCCTAACCCTAACAGTGACCCCTAACCCTAAATCTAAACCCTCACCTCTAACCCTAACACTAATCCCCAACTCTAACCCTAATCTGCGACCCTAACCCCAAACCCTAACACTAACCCCAAACACTAACACTCATCCCAAACACGAGCAACAATCTCCAACCCTAGCAACTATCCTCGACACTAATCCTAATTCCTAACCCTAACGCTCATCCTGAACACTAACAATATTCCCTAACCCTAGTGTCTAACACTAACTCTAATCCACAAATACTAACATTAATCTCTAACCCCAAACCCTAACCACCAACCCTAACCATTAAAGCTAACCCTAACCCTTACTCTAATCCTTAACTGTAACCTTAACCCCTAACCCTACAGCCAACCCTAATCGTAATCTTTAACTGTAAACCTAACTCCTAAACCCTAACCCCAGTCCTTACACCTAACCCTAATGCCAACCGTAATCCTAGTCCTCAACTGTAAACATAACCCCTAAACACTAGCCCTTAAACCTAAGCCTAAAAACCAACCTTAAACCCTAACCCTTAACTGTAACCCTTACCCTAATCCCTAACCTCTAACCCTATCACCAACCCTAATCCTAAACTGCAACCCTAACCCCTAACCCTAACCCCTATCACCAACCCTAATCCTAATCCTTAACTGTAACCCTGGCCCCTAACCCCAGCCCTTAAACCTAACCCTAACCCCTAACGCCAACCATAATCCTAATCCTTAACTGTAACCCTAACGCCAGCCCTTAAACCTAACCCTAACCCTAACACCTAACGCCAACCATAATCCTAATCCTTAACTGTAACCCTAGCCCCTAACCCTTAAACCTAACCCTAACCCCTAACGCCAGCCCTTAAATCTAACCCCTAACTCCTAATACCAACCCTAATCCTAATCCTTAACTGCAACCCTAGCCCCTAATCCTAACCACCAACCATAATCCTAATCCTTAACTGTAACCCTAACCCCTAACGCCAGCCCTTAAACCTAACCCTAACCCCTAACACCAGCCCTTAAACCTAACCCTAACCCCTAACACCAGCCCTTAAACCTAACCCTAACCCCTAACACCAACGGTAATCCTAATCCTTAACTGCAACCCTAAACCCTAACCCCAACCCGTAAACGTAACCCTAACCCTAACCCTAACCCTTAAACCTAACACTAACCCTTAATCCTAACCCCTAACTCCTAACACAAATGGTAATCCTAATCCTTAACTGCAACCCTAAACCCTAACCCCAACCCTTAAATCTAACCCTAACCCCTAATCCTAACCCCTAACACCAACCCTAATCCTAATCCTTAACTGTAACCCTAGCCCCTAACCCTAACCCTTAAACCTAACCCCTAACCCCTAACACCAACCCTAATCCTAATACTTAACTGTAACCCTAGCCCCTAACCCCAACCCTTAAACCTAACCCTAACTCCTAATCCTAACCGCTAACTCCTAACACCAACCCTAATCCTAATCCTTAACTGTAACCCTAGCCCATAACCCCAACCCTTAAACCCAACCCTAACCCCTAACTCCTAACACCAACCCTAATCCTAATCCTTAACTGTAACCCTAGCCCCTAACCTCAAACCTTAAACCTAACCCTAACCCCTAATCCTAACACCAACCCTAATCCTAATCCTTAACTGTAACCCTAGCCCCTAACCCTAACCCCTAACGCCAGCCCTTAAACCTAACCCCTAACTCCTAACACCAACCCTAATCCTAATCCTTAACTGCAACTCTAGCCCCTAACCCTAACCACCAACCGTAATCCTGATCCTTAACTGTCACCCTAACCCCTAATCCCAGCCCTTAAACCTAATCCTAACCCCTAATCCTAACCCCTAACTCCTAACACCAACCCTAATCCTAATCCTTAACTGTAACCCTAGCCCCTAACCCCAACCCTTAAACCTAACCCTAACCCCTAATCCTAACACCAACCCTAATCCTAATCCTTAACTGTAACCCTAGCCCCTAACCCCAAACCTTAAACCCAACCCTAACTCCTAATCCTAACACCAACCCTAATCCTAATCCTTAACTGTAACCCTAGCCCCTAACCCCAAACCTTAAACCCAACCCTAACCCCTAATCCTAACACCAACCCTAATCCTTAACTGTAACCCTAGCCCCTAACCCCAAACCTTAAACCCAACCCTAACCCCTAATCCCTAACACCAACCCTAATCCTAATCCTTAACTGTAACCCTAGCCCCTAACCCCAACCCTTAAACCCAACCCTAACCCCTAATCCTAACCCCAGCCCTAATCCTAATCCTTAACTGTAACCCTAGCCCCTAACCCCAACCCTTAAACCCAACCCTAACCCCTAATCCTAACACCAACCCTAATCCTAATCCTTAACTGTAACCCTAGCCCCTAACCCCAAACCTTAAACCCAACCCTAACCCCTAATCCTAACCCCAGCCCTTAAACCTAACCCTAACCCTAATCCCCCCTCACCTACAGCCGGATGTGAGTAACCCCCCCCCTCCTCTCTCTCTCTTTCTCTCTCTCCACCTCTCCGTCTCTCACCTGCTCCGCCAACCCCCAGGTGTTCGACAACTACGCAGTCACGGTGATGATCGGGGGCGAGCCGTACACGCTGGGACTCTTCGACACGGCAGGTAAGACGCTCGCTGCCGGTGGGGGCGGTGGGAGGGCTGTGGGGGGGGTGGGTGAAGCCATGTGTGTGTGTGTGTGTGGGGGGGGGTGGGTGGAGGGTGGGGAGCGAACGGATGTCGAAAGATGGCACAGCCCGTTCCGAGCGATGCAGCCCGTCAATTTTAGCATTTTATACTCCCGCTCTCTCTCCCGCTCTCTCTCTCTCTCTTCTCCCCTAGGCCAGGAGGATTACGACAGGTTGAGGCCTCTGAGTTATCCACAGACCGACGTCTTCCTGGTCTGCTTCTCCGTCATCTCTCCGTCGTCGTTTGAGAATGTCCGAGAGAAGGTGCCTTCGATCTTTACCCCACACCCCACAACAACCTTGAAAGCGCGTTTCCCCCGTTTCATGAGCCCGGCACAGACGCACCGCTCGCCCCGCTCGCCCCCACTCAACCCGCTTACCGCGCCCGCCACCACTCGCCACGCTCTACCACCCCCCCCGCTCGCTGTGCAATCCCACCACTCCCTCCTGCGCGCCGCGCTCTCCCTCCTGCTCGCCGCGCTCTCCCTCCTGCTCGCCGCGCTCTCCCTCCGCTCTCCCCCCTGCCGCTCGGCGCGCTCTCCCACCTCTCACCCGGTTGGCTCGCTCTCTGTGCTCTCCCTCCGCTCTACCCCGCTCTCCGCGGTTTCCCCTGCTCTCCCCCATTCTCTGTGCTCTCCCTCCGCTCTCCCCCGCTCTCCGCGCTTTCCCCCGCTCTCCGTCCACTCTCCCCCGCTCTCCTTGCTCTCCCTCCGCTCTCCGCGCTCTCCTCCACTCTCCCCTGCTCACCGCGCTCTCCCTCTGCTCTCCGCGTTCTCCCACCGCTCTCCCTCGCTCTCTCCTCCGCTCTCCGCGCTCTCCCCTGCTCTCTCCTCCGCTCTCCGTGCTCTCCCCTGCTCTCTCCTCCGCTCTCCGCGCTCTCCCTCTGCTCTCCGCGTTCTCCCACCGCTCTCCGCGTTCTCCCACCGCTCTCCCCTGCTCTCTCCTCCGTTCTCCGCGCTCTCCCTCCGCTCTCCGCGCTCTCTCCCGCACTCTCGCCGCTTTCCCCTGCTCTCCCCGCTCTCCGCATTCTCCCTCCACTCTCCCCCGCTCTCCATGCTCTACCCCGCACTCCCTCCACTCTCCCCCGCTCTCCGTGTTCTCCCCCGCACTCCCTTCGCTCTCCCCGTACTCCCTCCGCTCTCCCCGCACTCCCTCCGCTCTCCCCGCACTCCCTCCGCTCTCCCCGCTCTCCCCAGCTCTCTACGCTCTCTCTCCACTCTCCCCCGCTCTCCGCACCCTTCCCCGCTCTCCGCGCTCTCCCACCACTCTCCGCGCTCTCCCACCACTCTCCCCCGCTCTCCGCGCTCTCCCTCCGCTCTCCCCCGCTCTCCGCGCTCACCCTCCGCTCTCCGCGTTGTCCCTCCGCTCTCCGTGCTCTCCCCCACACACTCCCTCCGCTTTCCCCCACTCTCCGCACTCTCTCTCCGCTCTCTCACCGCTCTCCTTCCGCTCACCCTCTGCTCTCCCCCGCTCTCCGTGCTTTCCCCCGCTCTCCCCGCTCCCCGCGCTCTCCCTCCGGTCTCCCCCGCTCTCCCTCCGCTCTCCGCGCTCTCCCTCCATTCTCCGCGCTCTCCCTCCGTTCTCCGCGCTCTCCCCAGCTCGCCTCACTTTCTAACTCCGCTCTCCCGTTCTCTCCCCCCACCCCCCCACTCCCCGGGCCGCGGAGCAGTGGGTGCCGGAGATCGCGCACCACTGCCCCAAGACGTCCTTCCTCCTGGTGGGGACCCAGATTGACCTCCGCGATGACCCCAGCACCGTGGAGAAGCTGGCCAAGAACCGACAGAAGGCGGTGACCAGCGAGACGGGTGAGAAACTAGCCCGGGACCTGCGGGCGGTCAAGTACGTGGAGTGCTCAGCACTAACACAGGTGAGGAGAGGAGCTGGGGGGGGAAGTGGGCACTGAGAGGGGGTTAGAGGGACCTCCCCAGATACAGGAGTGTGTGAGAGAGAGAGAGAGGGGGTTAGAGGGACCTCCCCAGATACAGGAGTGTGTGTGTGTGAGAGAGAGAGGGGGTTAGAGAGACCTCCCCAGATACAGGAGTGTGTGTGAGAGAGAGAGAGAGAGGGGGTTAGAGAGACCTCCCCAGATACAGGAGTGTGTGTGAGAGAGAGAGGGGGTTAGAGGGACCTCCCCAGATACAGGAGTGTGTGAGAGAGAGAGAGAGGGGGTTAGAGGGACCTCCCCAGATACAGGAGTGTGTGAGAGAGAGAGAGAGGGGGTTAGAGGGACCTCCCCAGATACAGGAGTGTGTGTGAGAGAGAGAGAGAGGGGGTTAGAGAGACCTCCCCAGATACAGGAGTGTGTGTGAGAGAGAGAGGGGGTTAGAGAGACCTCCCCAGATACAGGAGTGTGTGAGAGAGAGAGAGAGGGGGTTAGAGAGACC
>NW_027598072.1:0-27500 GCF_964194155.1 Cetorhinus maximus
GAGAGAGTTGGAGGTGGGAGCGAGAGAGAGAGTTGGAGGTGGAGAGAGAGTTGGAGGTGGAGAGAGAGTTGGAGGTGGAGCGAGAGAGAGTTGGAGGTGGAGAGTGAGAGAGAGTTGGAGGTGGAGAGCGAGAGAGAGTTGGAGGGGGAGAGCGAGAGAGAGTTGGAGGGGAGAGCGAGAGAGAGTTAGAGGTGGAGAGAGAGTTGGAGGTGGAGAGAGAGTTGGAGGTGGAGCGAGAGAGAGTTGGAGGTGGAGAGTGAGAGAGAGTTGGAGGTGGAGAGCGAGAGAGAGTTGGAGGGGGAGAGCGAGAGAGAGTTAGGGAGGGGGAGAGAGAGTTGGAGGTGAAGAGCGAGAGAGAGTTAGAGGTGGAGAGCGAGAGAGAGTTGGAGGTGGAGAGAGAGAGAGAGTTGGAGGTGGAGAGAGAGAGAGAGTTGGAGGTGGAGAGCGAGAGAGAGTTGGAGGTGGAGAGAGAGAGAGAGTTGGAGGTGGAGAGAGAGAGAGAGTTGGAGGTGGAGAGCGAGAGAGAGTTGGAGGTGGAGAGCGAGAGAGAGTTGGAGGTGGAGAGCGAGAGAGAGTTGGAGGTGGAGAGCGAGAGAGAGTTGGAGGGGGAGAGCGAGAGAGAGTTGGAGGTGGAGAGAGAGTTGGAGGTGGAGAGCGAGAGAGAGTTGGAGGTGGAGAGAGAGTTGGAGGTGGAGAGCGAGAGAGAGTTGGAGGTGGAGAGAGAGAGAGAGTTGGAGGTGGAGAGAGAGAGTTGGAGGTGGAGAGAGAGAGAGGAGAGTTGGAGGTGGAGAGAGAGAGAGAGTTGGAGGTGGAGAGCGAGAGAGAGTTGGAGGTGGAGAGAGAGAGAGAGTTGGAGGTGGAGAGAGAGAGAGAGTTGGAGGTGGAGAGCGAGAGAGAGTTGGAGGTGGAGAGCGAGAGAGAGTTGGAGGTGGAGAGCGAGAGAGAGTTGGAGGTGGAGAGCGAGAGAGAGGTGGAGAGAGAGAGAGTGAGGTGAGACAGCGAGTATTGGGGAGAGGAGAGAGAGTTGGAGGGGGAGAGAGAATTGGAGGTGGAGAGAGAGAGAGAGTTGGAGGGGGAGAGAGAGTTGGAGGTGGAGAGAGAGAGAGAGTTGGAGGTGGAGAGCGAGAGAGAGTTGGAGGTGGAGAGAGAGAGAGAGTTGGAGGTGGAGAGAGAGAGAGAGTTGGAGGTGGAGAGCGAGAGAGAGTTGGAGGTGGAGAGCGAGAGAGAGTTGGAGGTGGAGAGCGAGAGAGAGTTGGAGGTGGAGAGCGAGAGAGAGTTGGAGGTGGAGAGAGAGTTGGAGGTGGAGAGCGAGAGAGAGTTGGAGGTGGAGAGAGAGAGAGAGTTGGAGGTGGAGAGAGAGTGGAGGTGGAGAGCGAGAGAGAGTTGGAGGGGGAGAGCGAGAGAGAGTTGGAGGTGGAGAGAGAGTTGGAGGTGGAGAGAGAGAGAGAGAGTTGGAGGTGGAGAGCGAGAGAGAGTTGGAGGTGGAGAGCGAGAGAGAGTTGGAGGGGGAGAGCGAGAGAGAGTTGGAGGTGGAGAGAGAGTTGGAGGTGGAGAGCGAGAGAGAGTTGGAGGTGGAGAGAGAGAGAGAGTTGGAGGTGGAGAGAGAGTTGGAGGTGGAGAGCGAGAGAGAGTTGGAGGGGGAGAGCGAGAGAGAGTTGGAGGTGGAGAGAGAGTTGGAGGTGGAGAGAGAGTGAGAGAGTTGGAGGTGGAGAGCGAGAGAGAGTTGGAGGGGGAGAGAAGGGGTTGGTACCCGGGTGTGGGGAGCGATTTGGTTGGGAGTTTGGGATTGGGCTGACAGGGATTGGCCAACATGAGTAACTGGGGGCCCCCGCGCCCTCTCTTGCTCTCGTTTCACAGCCAGCCCCGGGGGGCCAGGAGAGCGAGGCCCTGGCCGCGCCCCAGAGGCCGGGGGAGGGCGTCGGCCCGCCGGAGGAGCCGCAGCAGGGCCAGGAGCAGGTGAGGGTGGACGTGAGCCACTCCTCCGAGGTCTGGAAGGTGGACGGCAGTGAGCTGACGGTCAGCGGCCTGGAGGCCGAGGACTCCTGGCGGCCGGAAGGGCCGGAGGACACCGAGCAGGAGGAGGCCAGCCTGAGGACCCTGTGGCAGTCCGGCGACCTCACCGCCGCCCCCTCCATCCTCTCCCTGCCGAGGGAGACCGCCCAGCCCGGCCCCAGGAGGCGCAAGCTGCCCATGCAGAGGGAGAGCGGCGAGCAGGAGGAGGGCCTGCGCCTCCCCTCGGGGCTCGAGGAGACGGACTACGAGTTGTCGTTCGATGAGCCCTTCCGGCCCAAGGTAGGCGGCCATCTTGGGGAGAGAAGAGGGGGCTGACCTTTGACCTGGCCGCAGAGGCCAAAGGTCACCTCCCCCAGGGCAGGGTCAAGACACAATACGTTTGGACCCAGGACCTTCCTGGAATTGATCGCACTGTCTCTCGCTCTCTCTCTCTATCTCGTTCTCCCTTTCCCTCTCTCTCTTTCTCTCTCTCGCTCCCCTCTGTCTCTCTATCTCTCTCCCTCCCTCCATCTCTACCCACCATCTCTTTATCTCTTTCCCTCGCTCTCTCTCTCTTCCTCCCCTGTCTCTCTCCCTCTCTCTCTCTCGATCAATTTCTCCCTCTCCCTCTCTCTCTTTCTCTCTCTCGCTCCCCTGTCTCTCTATCTCTCTCACTCCCTCCATCTCTACCCACCATCTCTTTATCTCTCTCTCTCTCTCTATCTCTTTCTCCCTCTCTCTCTATCTCTTTCTCCCTTGCTCCCCTCTGTCTGTCTCTCTCTCTCTATCTCTTTCTCCCTCTCCCTCTCTCTCGCTCCCCTCTATCTCTCTGTATCTCCCTCCCTCTCTACCCACCATCTCTTTATCGCTTACCCCCCCTCTCTCTCTATCTCTATCTCTCTCTCTCACTCCCCTCTGTCTCTCTATCTGCCTTCCTCTCCCTCTCTACCTCCCATAGCACTATCGGAGGGTCAGTGCTGAGGGAGCGCCGCACTGTGGGAGGGTCAGTACTGAGGGAGCGCCGCACTGTGGGAGGGTCAGTGCTGAGGGAGCGCCGCACTGTGGGAGGGTCAGTGCTGAGGGAGCGCCGCACTGTCGGAGGGTCAGTGCTGAGGGAGCGCCGCACTGTCGGAGGGTCAGTGCTGAGGGAGCGCCGCACTGTTGTAGGGTCAGTGCTGAGGCAGCGCCGCACTGTCGGAGGGTCAGTGCTGAGGGAGCGCTGTGCTGTCGGAGGGTCAGTGCTGAGGGAGCTCCGCACTGTCGGAGGGTCAGTGCTGAGGGAGCGCCGCACTGTCGGAGGGTCAGTGCTGAGGGAGCGCCGCACTGTGGGAGGGTCAGTACTGAGGGAGCGCCGCACTGTGGGAGGGTCAGTGCTGAGGGAGCGCCGCACTGTCGGAGGGTCAGAGCTGAGGGAGCGCCACGCTGTCGGAGGGTCAGTGCTGAGGGAGCGACGCACTGTCGGAGGGTCAGTGCTGAGGGAGCGCCGCACTGTCGGAGGGTCAGTGCTGAGGGAGCGCCGCACTGTCGGAGGGTCAGTGCTGAGGGAGCGCCGCACTGTCGGAGGGTCAGTGCTGAGGGAGCGCCGCACTGTCAGAGGGTCAGTGCCTCACTCTCTCTCTCTCTCTCTCTGTGCGTTGCAGATGCGCCCGAGCAACCACCTGACAGTCAGGCCACCGGAGCTGGGAGTTGCCGAGAAGCCAATAGGTGAGGACCGATTCCAAGGTAAGGCCAACAGCAAGAAGGAGGAGTGCTTGGAGGGACTTGAAGGGGGAACTATGCGTCCCCTCGATTAACACTGGAAATCACAGACCCACCTCCAGAATATCATCAGGGAACTCATTAAAACTACTCCATTCACTCCTTCCCGGGATGTGGGTGTCGCTGGCCGGGCCCAGCATTTATTGCCCCATCCCTAATTGCCCCTTGAGAAGGTAGGGGGTGAGCCGCCTTCTTGAGCCGCTGCAGTCCCCGTGTGGTGTAGGTACACCCACCGCGCTGTTAGGGAGGGAGTTCCAGGATTTGACCCAGCGACAGTGAAGGAACGGCCGATATATTTCCAAGTCGGGATGGTGAGGGGCTTGGAGGGGAACTTGCAGGTGGTGGTGTTCCCCATGTGTCTGCTGCCCTTGTCCTTCTAGGTGGTAGAGGTGGTGGGTTTGGGCGGCGCTGTCGAAGGAGCCTTGGCGAGTTGCTGCAGTGCATCTTGTAGATGGTGCACACACTGCTGCCCCTGTGCGTCGGTGGTGGAGGGAGTGAATGTTTGTGGATGGGGTGCCGATCAAGCGGGGCTGCTTTGTCCTGGACGGTGTCGAGCTTCTTGAGTGTTGTGGGAGCTGCACTCATCCAGGCAAGTGGGGAGTGTCCCATCACACTCCTGACTTGTGCCTTGTAGATGGTGGACAGGCTTTGGGGGAGTCAGGAGGTGAGTTACTCTCCGCAGGATTCCCAGCCTCTGACCTGCTCTTGTAGCCACAGTATTTATATGGTTGGGTCCAGTTCAGTTTCTGGTCAATGGAAACCCCCATGGCTAATATTTGGTATAGCTGCATGAGATGGCTTAGATTCTAATACACGGGGACATTCCAACTGGGAAACTGAAGCTAATTCCATTCACACATCACCCCCTGTGCTCACTGACCTCACCCTCTCCCCATCTCTGTAACCTCCTCCAGCCCCTACAGCCCTCCCTATCTCTGTAGCCCCCTCCAGCCCCTACAACCCTCCCTATCTCTGTAACCTCCTGCAGCCCCTACAGCCCTCCCTATCTCTGTAACCTCCTCCAGCCCCTACAATCCTCCCTATCTCTGTAACCTCCTCCAGCCCCTACAATCCTCCCCATCTCTGTCACCTCCTCCAGCCCCTACAACCCTCCCCATCTCTGTCACCTCCTCCAGCCCTACAGCCCTCCCTATCTCTGTAACCTCCTCAGCCCCTACAATCCTCCCTATCTCTGTAACCTCCTCCAGCCCCTACAATCCTCCCCATCTCTGTCACCTCCTCCAGCCCCTACAACCCTCCCCATCTCTGTAACCTCCTCCAGCCCCTACAGCCCTCCCTATCTCTGTAACCTCCTCCAGCCCCTACAACCCTCCCTATCTCTGTCACCTCCTCCAGCCCCTACAACCCTCCCTATCTCTGTAACCTCCTCCAGCCCCTACACCCCTCCCTATCTCTGTAACCTCCTCCAGCCCCTACAACCCTCCCTATCTCTGTCACCTCCTCCAGCCCTACAACCCTCCCTATCTCTGTAACCCCCTCCAGTCCCCTACAACCCTACCTATCTCTATAACCTCCTCCAGCCCCTACAACCCTCCCCATCTCTGTAACCTCCTCCAGCCCCTACAACCCTCCCTATCTTTGTAACCTCCTCCAGCCCCTACAATCCTCCTTATCTCTGTAACCACTTCCAGCCCCTACAAATCTCTGTAACCCCCTCCAGTCCCCTACAACCCTCCCTATCTCTATAACCTCCTCCAGCCCCTACAACCCTCCCTATCTCTGTAACCTCCTCCAGCCCCTACAACCCTCCCTATCTCTGTAACCTCCTCCAGCCCCTACAACCCTCCCTATCTCTGTAACCTCCTCCAGCCCCTACAACCCTCCCTATCTCTGTAACCTCCTCCAGCACCCACAACCCTCCCTATCTCTGTAACCTCCTCCAGCCCCTACAACCCTCCCTATCTCTGTAACCTCCTCCAGCCCCTACACCCCTCCCTATCTCTGTAACCTCCTCCAGACCCTACACCCCTCCCTATCTCTGTAACCTCCTCCAGCCCCTACACCCCTCCCTATCTCTGTAACCTCCTACAACCCCTACAACCCTCCCTATCTCTGTAACCTCCTACAACCCTCCGAGATCTCTGCGCTCCTCCAATTCCGGCCTCTCGAGCATCCCCCGATTCCCCATCGCTCCGCCATTGGCGGCCGGGCCTTCAGCTGCCTTGGGTGTGGCCCTGAGCTCTGGAATTCCCTCCCTCAACCTCTCCACCTCCCTCTCTCTCTCTCTCTCTATCCCTCCTCTCTCCTCCCTTAAGAGGCTCCTTTAAAACCGACATATTTGACTGAACTTCTGGTCATCTGTCCCTCATGTCTCCGCATGTGGCTCGGGGTCAGGTTCTGTCTGACTTACGCTCCCGTGAAGCGCCCTGGGGGCACGTGGCGCCATGTCGAGGCTGCCGCCTGAATGTAAGTTGTTGTTGTAAACGTCTTACGCCTCCCCCGGTCTCTCTCTCTGGCTGGCCTCTCCCCCGCCCCTCAGCAGTTCGCAGTCTTGTTGACCTCTTGGTCTCACCGAGGCCCATCGTGAACGTGCGGTGGCCAAGCTGTGTGGGGAAGGGTGTAGGTAGGCCGCGATTGAAGCCTGAGCCTTTCCTAGTAGGCCTCGGAGGGGCAGGAGGGGGAAACAGAACAGGCTGGAGTTTCCGGGGCCGTTGTGGTGGGGGGGTGGTGGTGGTGGGGGTTAAGTAGGTGGGCAATGCTTTGGGGGAGAGGGGGTGAGTAACAGGACCCGTTGATTTGAACCTGTCCCCAGAGCTACTGAATGACCTGCAGAGAGAGAATGAGAACCTGAGGACTCTGTGCGTGACCCTGACTCGCGAGAAGGCACATCTTGCCCGAACAGTCCTGGAGATGCGGAAGAAGGTGCAGAGGTAAGAGAGAGAGCGACAGAGAGAGAGTGAGAGAGAGTGAGAGAGAGAGAGAGAGAGAGTGAGAGAGAGTGAGAGACAGAGAGAGACAGAGTGAGAGAGAGAGAGACAGAGAGAGAGAGTGAGAGAGAAAGAGAGAGAGAGGGGGGAGAGAGAGTGGGGGAGAGAGAGAGGGTGAGAGAGAGGTGGGGGAGAGAGAAAGGGAGAGAGGGGGGTAGAGAGAGAGAGAGAGACAGAGAGAGAGAGGGAGAGAGGGGGGTAGAGAGAGAGAGGGAGAGAGAGAGAGATGGACAGAGACAGAGAGAGTGGGGTAGAGAGAGAGGGAGAGAGGGGAGAGAGAGTGGGGGAGAGAGAGAGAGGGAGAGAGGGGAGCGAGAGTGGAGGAGAGAGAGAGAGAAGGGAGAGAGAGAGAATGAGAGATAGAGAGAGAGGGGAAGAGAGAGAGGGTGAGGGAGAGAGAGAGGTAGAGAGAGAGGGAAAGAGAGAGAGGGTGAGAGAGAGAGAATGAGAGAAAGAGATAGAGAGAGAGCGGGAGAGAGAAAGAGAAGTGGAGAGAGAAAGGGGAGAGAAGAGAGAGAAGGGGAGACAGAGGGGGGAGAGAGAGAGAGACAGAATGAGAGAGAGAGGGGGAGAGAGAGAGAGATGGAGAGAAGAGAGAGAGAGAGAATGTGAGAGAGGGAGAGAAAAGGGGGCGAGAGAGAGAGGGAGAGAGAGAGAGAGAATGAGAGATAGAGAGAGAGGGGGAGAGAGAGAGGGTGAGGGAGAGAGAGGTAGAGAGAGAGGGAAAGAGAGAAGAGGGTGGGAGAGAGAGAATGAGAGAGAGAGATAGAGAGAGACTGGGAGTGAAAAAGAGAAGTGGAGAGAGAGAGGGGAGAGAGAGAGAGGGAGAGAGTGAGGGGAGAGAGAGAGAGAATGTGAGAGAGAGAGGGGGAGAGAGAGAGGGAGAGACAGAGGGGGGAGCGAGGGGAGAGAGAGAGAGAGAGACAGAATGATAGAGAGAGGGGGAGAGAGAGAGAGATGGAGAGAGGAGAGAGAGAGAATGTGAGAGGGGGAGAGAAAAGGGCGAGAGAGAGAGGGCGAGAGAGAGAGAGAGAGAGAGAGAGAGAGAGAGAGACAATGTGAGGGGAGGAGAGAGAGAAGGGGAGAAAGTGAGAGAGGGAGAGAGAGGGGGAGAGGAGAGGGGAGAGAGAGGGAGAAAGAGGGAGAGAGTGAATGTGTGAGATAGAGGGCAGAGAGAGAGAGAGAATGAGAGGAAGAGAGAGGGGGAGAGAGAAAGAGAGAGAGAGGAAGAGAGAGAATGTGAGAGACAGAGAGGGGGAGAAAGCGAATGTGAGAGAGGGAGGAGGGGGGAGAGACAGAGAGAGAGGGGGATAGAAAGAATGTGAGAGACAAGGGGAGAAGAGAGAGAGCAAGAGAAAGAGAGAGAGAAAGAGAGAGAATGGGAGAGAGAGAGATTTACTTGTGTGGAGGTGGGGCGGCAGGTTTGGGGAGGGTGTGGTGCAGTAGCTGATGGAACATTCTGGAAAGCTCAACAACAAGGGGCGGGAGGTAGCGCTAAATTAGGACCGGTAATGTGGCCGGTCTTGGGAGAGGTCACTGTTCCTGGGTTCAGGAGCGTCGGTGAACCAACACCCCCAGCCACAACCACCCCCCACCCCCCCCAACCCCCCAACCCTCCCCGGCACCGCCTGGGGTAGCCCCCGAATGAGCAGCAGAGCCGGTGGGATCTTCCTGCCCCCCCCCACCCCTCACCCACCATGCCTCAGGACCATCCCAACCCCTGAGGAGTGCACCCTCCGCGCCTGCCTTGCAACTGCCCCCTCAGCTGGGGGGAATCAGTATAAACCCCAGACCGTCGTTGCCTCCGCGAGCACTGGCTCCGCAGCGGCCAGGCCCAGGGGCCGGGGGGTGGCTGCCCTCCGTGACGGGCAATGTTACATAGGAATCTCCGTTGGAAATGGGAGCGGCTCAGGGGCAGAATTGGAGTTGGAGAGGATGTTGCAGGAGGATCAAGACTTAGAACATAGAAACGTAGAAGATAGGAGCAGTAGGAGGCCATTCGGCCCCTCGAGCCTGCTCCCCCCATTCAATACGATCGTGGCTGATCCTCTATCTCAACACCGTGCTCCCGCTCTCTCCCCGTACCCTTTGATGCCTATAGAGTCCAGGAACCTATTTCCTTCTTAACTATATTCAGTGACCTGGCCTCCACAGCCTCCTGTGGTAGAGAATCCCACAGGTTCTCCACCCTCTGAGTGAAGAGGTTTCTCCTCATCTCAGCCCTAAATGGTCCACCCCGTATCCTGAGACTGTGACCCCTTGTTCTAGACCCTCCCAGCCCAGAGGAGACATCATCCCTGCATCCGGTCTGTCCATCCCTGTCTGAATTTTATACGTTTCAATCAGATCCCCTCTCAATCTCCTAAACTCCAGGGAATACAGGGCCTAGTCGGCCCAATCTCTCCTCATACGACAATCCTGTCAACCCAGGGATCAGTCTGGTGAACTTTTGCTGCGCTCCCTCTATGGCAAGTACATCCTTTCTTAGGTAAGGGGACCAAATCTGCGCACAATACTCCAGGTGTGGTCTCACCAAGGCCCTGTCCAGCTGCAGTAAGACATCCTCGCTCCTGTACCCAAGTCGTCTCGCCATGGAGGCCAACGTACCATTTGCCTTCTGAGAGGCAGAGAGAGAGGGTGAGGGAGAGAGAGAGAGAAGGAGAGAGAGATAGAGGGAGAGAGAGAGGGAAAGAGAGAGAGAGAATGAGAGATAGGAAGAGAGAGGGGGGGGAGAGAGGGAGAGAGAGAGAGAATGAGAAAGAGGGAGAGAGAGAGAGATAGAATGAGAGAGAGGTAGAGGGAGAGAGAGAGGGAAAGAGAGAGAGAATGAGAGATAGGAAGAGAGAGGGGGAGAGAGTGGGGGGGAGAGAGAGAGAGAGAGAGAGAGGGAGAGAGAAAGAATGTGAGAGAGAGCGGGAGAGAGAGAGAGAAGTGGAGAGAGAGAGAGAAAGAGAGAGAGGGAGAGAGCGCGGGGAGAGAGAGACAGAGAATGTGAGAGAGAGGGGGAGATAGAGAAGTGGAGAGAGAGAGGGAGAGACAGAGGGGGGAGAGAGAGAGAGAGAGAGACAGAATGAGAGAGAGAGGGGGAGAGAGAGAGATGGAGAGAGAGAGAGAATGTGAGACGGGGAGAGAGAGAGAAGTGGGGGAGAGAGAGAGAGGAGAGAGAGACAATGTGAGGGGAGCAGAGAGAGAAGGAGAGAGAGTGGGAGAGGGAGAGAGAGAGAGAGAGAATGACAGAGAGAGAGGGGAGAGAGAGAGGGAGAAAGAGAGGGAGAGAGAGAATGTGTGAGAGAGAGAGAGGAGAGAGAGAGACAATGTGAGGGGAGGAGAGAGAGAAGGAGAGAGAGTGGGAGAGGGAGAGAGAGAGAGAGAATGACAGAGAGAGAGGGGAGAGAGAGGGGGAGAAAGAGAGGGAGAGAGAGAATGTGTGAGAGAGAGAGAGGAGAGAGAGAGAGACAATGTGAGGGGAGGAGAGAGAGAAGGAGAAAGAGTGGGAGAGGGAGAGAGAGAGAGAGAGAATGACAGAGAGAGAGGGGAGAGAGAGGGGGAGAAAGAGAGGGAGAGAGAGAATGTGTGAGAGAGAGAGAGAGAGGGGAGAGAGAATGAGAGAAAGAGAGAGGAAGATAGAGCTTCCTGCTGCATTGACAACGCTCGGGCACTCGCCTTGACCTTGGGGTCCCGGCTGAACCATCGACCTTGTGATTTCCGTGTTCCTGTGGGAGACCTCAATCTCATGTTCCTCCATCTCCTCCCTCCGCCCCCTCCATTTCCCCCACACCCCTCCCCACCCACCCCACCCAACCCCGCCTCCTCTCCTCCCCTCCCCACCGAAACCTACCATGCCTGCAGCTCCAGTCAGGAAGAGCTGACACTGAAACTCCAACTTGATGCTATTCGGGAAGACAGGAGAAGAGGAGTGGAGATGGGACAAGTCTCTCGGAATCTCCAAGGCTTGTCGCTGGAGGAGAGAGCCCAGGTCGCTGAACAGGAGGTGGGCAGATTAATCGGAGGGGCTCGGGGGGGGTTTATATATAGAATAACAGATACCCGGGAGTGAGTTACAGACTGGAATCTAATCAAGGGGTTCGGGGGGGGTTTATATATAGAATAACAGATACCCGGGAGTGAGTTACAGACTGGAATCTAATCGAGGGGTTCGGTGGGGTTTATATATAGAATAACAGATACCCGGGAGTGAGTTACAGACTGGAATCTAATCGAGGGGTTCGGGGGGGTTTATATATAGAATAACAGATACCCGGGAGTGAGTTACAGACTGGAATCTAATCGAGGGGTTCGGGGGGTTTATATATAGAATAACAGATACCTGGGAGTGAGTTACAGACTGGAATCTAATCGAGGGGTTCGGTGGGGTTTTATATATAGAATAACAGATACCCGGGAGTGAGTTACAGACTGGAATCTAATCGAGGGGTTCGGGGGGTTTATATATAGATTAACAGATACCCGGGAGTGAGTTACAGACTGGAATCTAATCGAGGGGTTCGGGGGTGGTTTATATATAGAATAACAGATACCCGGGAGTGAGTTACAGACTGGAATCTAATCGAGGGGTTCGGTGGGGTTTATATATAGAATAACAGATACCCGGGAGTGAGTTACAGACTGGAATCTAATCGAGGGGTTCGGGGGGGTTTATATATAGAATAACAGATACCCGGGAGTGAGTTACAGACTGGAATCTAATCGAGGGGTTCGGTGGGGTTTATATATAGAATAACAGATACCTGGGAGTGAGTTACAGACTGGAATCTAATCGAGGGGTTCGGGGGGTTTATATATAGATTAACAGATACCCGGGAGTGAGTTACAGACTGGAATCTAATCGAGGGGTTCGGGGGTGGTTTATATATAGAATAACAGATACCCGGGAGTGAGTTACAGACTGGAATCTAATCGAGGGGTTCGGGGGGGTTTATATATAGAATAACAGATACCCGGGAGTGAGTTACAGACTGGAATCTAATCGAGGGGTTCGGTGGGGTTTATATATAGAATAACAGATACCTGGGAGTGAGTTACAGACTGGAATCTAATCGAGGGGTTCGGGGGGGTTTATATATAGAATAACAGATACCCGGGAGTGAGTTACAGACTGGAATCTAATCGAGGGGTTCGGTGGGGTTTATATATAGAATAACAGATACCCGGGAGTGAGTTACAGACTGGAATCTGACCGAGGGGTTCGGTGGGGGTTTATATATAGAATAACAGATACCCGGGAGTGAGTTACAGACTGGAATCTAATCGAGGGGATCGGTGGGGGTGGGGTTTATATATAGAATGACCGATACCCTTGGCGATGTTTGACTGAGTGAAGTTTATCCTCTTGCAGGCAGCACTTGCCAAAGCCCAGCTCTTTTCTCTCAGGGAGAGGTTTTACCGCATTGAGAGAGAGAACCAGGGGATGGCCGACGAAATCCATCACTTCCGCGAGGAGATTGGTCGCCTCCGTCAGTGCTCCAGCCAGGTGCGTGCCCCCGTCGCAATCCCTCCGCTGCCCCGGCCCTATCCCTATCCCCCCACCACCCTCACCCACCCCTCCCCAGCCCACCCTCCCCACCCATAACCTGTCCGCGGCCTCCCTGAACATCTCCAGCACCCGCCAGCCCCCTCCCCACGGCTCTAGCAGCCGATTCTCTCCGGGCCCTGGCCAGCCGCTGACCGGTCATTCGGCTGGGGGAGGCGTCGCGGCCCGCTCGCGCTGTCCTTTCCCGGGCCGGACGGGGTGGGGTGGGGGGTGATTCGACACCCAGCCTCCACCCCCCCCCCCGTGCCCCCCGCCCCCGCTCATGCCCCCACCACCCCTCCCCGCCGCGTGCCTCTGTCACACAGCCGGCACTGTCCTGCTCTCCAGGCCGCCTGTAATGTGCAGGGTGTGGGCCAGTGCTGAGTGTGTTTCTGTGTTGGGGAAGGGGCTGGAGGTTTTGCTGAATAATACCCACCCTCCAACAATTGAGCAAATAGAGACTTCGTCTCTAAATGCCCTGCTCATCTCCACGCACGGATCTCCCTCTCTCTATCTCTCTCTCTGTCCCTCTCTCTTCCTTGCTCTCTCTCTCTCTCCATCTCTCTCACTCTGCCTCTCTCTCTGTCTCACTAACTCCTCCTCTCTCTCGCTCTCCCTCTCTCCCCTTCCCCCCTCTCTCTCTCCCTCTCTCTCCATCTCTGTCCCACTCTCCCTCTCTCCCTCTCCCTTGCTCTTTCTCTCTCTGTCTCTCTCTCCATCTCTCTCTCTCTCTCTGCCTCTCTCTCCATCTCTCTCACTCTGCCTCTCTCTCCCTTCCTCTCTCTCTCTGTCTCTCTCTCCCTCTCTCTCTCCCTCTATCTCCATCTCTCTCCCACTCTCCCTCTCTCCCTCTCCATTGCTCTCGCTCCCTCTCCCTTGCTCTTTATCTCCATCTCTCTCTCTCTCTGTCTCTCCCTCTCGCTCTCCCTCTCTCCTCTTCACCTTTCTCTCTCCCTCTCTCTCCATCTCTCTCACTCTGCCTCTCTCCCTTCCTCTTTCTCTCACTCCCCCTCTCTCTCTCTGTCTCTTTCTCACTTGCCCTCTCTCTCTCTCTCTCCATCTCTCTCAGTCTGCCTCTCTCTCCCTCTCTCTCTCTGTCTCTCTCTCTCGCTCTCCCTCTCTCCCCTTCCCCCCTCTCTCTCTCCCTCTCTCTCCATCTCTCTCCCACTTTCCCTCTCTCCCTTGTTCTCTCTCTCTCCATCTCTCTCTCTCTGTCTCTATCTCTCGCTCTCCCTCTCTCCCCTTCACCTCTCTCTCTCACTCCCTTCCCCCGTCTCTCCCTCTCTCTCTCTCTCTGTCTCTCTTTCCATCTCTTTCTCTCTCCCTTTCTCTCTCTCCCCCTTCCCCTCTCCCTCTCCATCTCCCTCACTCTCCATCTCTCTCTCTGTCTCACTCTCTCTCGCTCTCTCTCCCTTTCTCCCTCTCTCTCTCTTCCCCTCTCTCTCTCAATCTCTGGCTCTCTCCATCTCTATCTCTCTCCCCCTCTGTTTCTCTCTCCCTCTCTCTCTCTCTCTCACTCTCTCTCTCCCCAATTCCTTGCTCTGTTTCGAAGCATTCCCTGACTCATGCGTTGACCTTCCGCTGTTATCCCAGTGCTGACTCACTACCCCGCAATTACACGAGACTGCCCACGGCCACCCCCCCAATTCTACCCCCCCAGCACCACCACCAGCGCTCCGGGGATCCAAATTTGGTCAGAGGAATGTGAAGAAGTCAGAGGTCAAGCCATTGTGCAAGTTGAAATATTCCATTCCATTGAACACTGTCTCTCCATCTTCGTTCTCTGCAAGGAATTAGTCTTTGCTTTGGCGTTAACCCATCGAAGGCCATGGGGTATATCAGAGTGTTACAGTGAGGGGCGTGGGGTATATAAGAGCGTTACAGTGAGGGGTGTGGGGTATATCAGAGTGTTACAGTGAGGGATATGGGGTATATCAGAGTGTTACAGTGAGGGGTGTGGGGTATATCAGAGTGTTACAGTGAGGGGTGTGGGGTATATCAGAGTGTTACAGTGAGGTGTGTAGGGTATATCAGAGTGTTACAGTGAGCGGTGTGGGGTATATCAGAGTGTTACAGTGAGGGGTGTGGGTTATATCAGAGTATTACAGTGAGGGGTGTGGGATGTTTCAGAGCGTTAGAGTGAGGGGTGTGGGGTATATCAGAGTGTTACAGTGAGCGGTGTGGGGTATATCAGAGTGTTACAGTGAGGGGTGTGGGGTATATCAGAGTGTTACAGTGAGGGGTTTGGGTATATCAGAGTGTTACAGTGAGGGGTGTGGGGTATATCAGAGTGTTACAGTGAGGGGTGTGGGGTACATCAGAGTGTTACAGTGAGGGGTGTGGGGTATATCAGAGTGTTACAGTGAGGGGTGTGGGGTATATCAGTGTTACAGTGAGGGGTGTGGGGTATATCAGTGTTACAGTGAGGGGTGTGGGGTATATCAGTGTTACAGTGAGGGGTGTGGGGTATATCAGGGTGTTACACTGAGGGGTGTGGGGTATATCAGAGTGTTACAGTGAGGGGTGTGGGGTATATCAGTGTTACAGTGAGGGGTGTGGGGTATATCAGTGTTACAGTGAGGGGCGTGGGGTATATAAGAGCGTTACAGTGAGGGGTGTGGGGTATATCAGAGTGTTACAGTGAGGGGTGTGGGGTATATCAGAGTCTTACAGTGAGGTGTGTGGGGTATATCAGAGTGTTACAGTGAGGGGTGTGGGGTATATCAGAGTGTTACAGTGAGGGGTGTGGGGTATATCAGAGTGTTACAGTGAGCGGTGTGGGGTGTATCAGAGTGTTACAGTGAGTGGTGTGGGGTATATCAGAGTGTTACAGTGAAGGGTGTCGGGTATATCAGAGTGTTACAGTGAGGGGTGTGGGGTATATCAGAGTGTTACAGTGAGGGGTGTGGGGTATATCAGAGTGTTACAGTGAGCGGTGTGGGGTATATCAGAGAGTTACAGT
The DNA here is from genome assembly GCF_964194155.1 of Cetorhinus maximus. Taxonomy (NCBI): domain Eukaryota; kingdom Metazoa; phylum Chordata; class Chondrichthyes; order Lamniformes; family Cetorhinidae; genus Cetorhinus; species Cetorhinus maximus. The sequence continues at coordinate 15,191 of NW_027598072.1, forward strand.
GAGTGGTGTGGGGTATATCAGAGTGTTACAGTGAAGGGTGTCGGGTATATCAGAGTGTTACAGTGAGGGGTGTGGGGTATATCAGGGTGTTACAGTGAGGGGTGTGTGATATATCAGAGTGTTACAGTGAGGGGTGTGGGGTATATCAGAGTGTTACAGTGAGGGGCGTGAGGTATATCAGAGCGTTACAGTGAGGGGTGTGGGGTATATCAGAGTGTTACAGTGAGGGGTGTGGGATATATCAGTGTTACAGTGAGGGGTGTTGGGTATATCAGGGTGTTACAGTGAGGGGTGTGGGGTATATCAGAATGTTACAGTGAGGGGTGTGGGGTATATCAGTGTTACAGTGAGGGTTGTGGGGTATATCAGAGTGTTACAGTGAGGGGTGTGGGGTATATCAGTGTTACAGGGAGGGGTGTGGGGTATATCAGAGTGTTACAGTGAGGGGTGTGGAATATATCAGAGTGTGACAGTGAGTGGTGTGGGATATATCAGAGGGTTATAGTGAGGGGTGTGGGGCATATCAGAATGTTACAGTGAGGGGTGTGGGATATATCAGAGTGTTACAGTGAGGGGTGTGGGGTATATCAGAGTGTTACAGTGAGGGGTGTGGGGTATATCAGTGTGTTACAGTGAGGGGTGTGGGGTGTATGAGAGTGTTACAGTGAGGGGTGTGGGGTATATCAGAGTGTTACAGTGAGGGGTGTGGGGTATATCAGAGTGTTACAGTGAGAGGTGTGGGGTATATCAGAGTGTTACAGTGAGGGGTGTGGGGTATATCAGAATGTTACAGTGAGGGTGTGGGGTATATCAGAGTGTTACAGTGAGGGGTGTGGGATATATCAGAGTGTTACAGTGAGGGGTGTGGGATATATCAGAGTGTTACAGTGAGGGGTGTGAGGTATATCAGAGTGTTACAGTGAGGGGTGTGGGGTATATCAGAGTGTTACAGTGAGGGGTGTGGGGTATATCAGAGTGTTACAGTGAAGGGTGTGGGGTAGATCAGAGTGTTACAGTGAGGGGTGTGGGATATATCAGAGTGTTACAGTGAGGGGTGTGGGATATATCAGAGTGTTACAGTGAGGGGTGTGTGGTATATCAGAGTGTTACAGTGAGGGGTGTGGGGTATATCAGTGTGTTACAGTGAGGGTTGTGGGGTATATCAGTGTTACAGTGAGGGGTGTGGGGTATATCAGAGTGTTACAGTGAGGGGTGGGGGGTATATCAGAGTGTTACAGTGAGTGGTGTGGGATATATCAGAGTGTTACAGTGAGGGGTGGGGGGTATATCAGAGTGTTACAGTGAGGGGTGTGGGATATATCAGAGTGTTACAGTGAGGGGTGTGGGGTATATCAGAGTGTTACAGTGATGGGTGTGGGGTATGTCAGAGTGTTACAGTGAGGGGTGTGGGATATATCAGGGTGTTACAGTGAGGTGTGTGGGGTATATCAGAGTGTTACAGTGATGGGTGTGGGGTATATCAGAGTGTTACAGTGAGGGGTGTGGGGTATATCAGAGTGTTACAGTGAGGGGTGTGGGATATATCAGAGTGTTACAGTGAGTGGTGTGGGATATATCAGAGTGTTACAGTGAGGGGTGTGGGGTATATCAGAGTGTTACAGTGAGGGGTGGGGGGTATATCAGAGTGTTACAGTGAGGGGTGTGGGGTAAACCAGTGTGTTACAGTGAGGGGTGTGGGATATATCAGAGTGTTACAGTGAGGGGTGTGGGGTATATCAGAGTGTTACAGTGAGGGGTGTGGGGTATATCAGAGTGTTACAGTGAGGGGTGTGGGATATATCAGAGTGTTACAGTGAGGGGTGTGGGATATATCAGAGTGTAACAGTGAGGGGTGTGGGGTATATCAGAGTGTTACAGTGAGGGGTGTGGGGTATATCAGAGTGTTACAGTGAGGGGTGTGGGGTATATCAGAGTGTTACAGTGAGGGGTGTGGGATATATCAGAGTGTTACAGTGAGGGGTGTGGGATATATCAGAGTGTTATAGTGAGGGGTGTGGGGTATATCAGAGTGTTACAGTGAGGGGTGTGGGGTATATTAGAGTGTTACAGTGAGGGGTGTGAGGTATATCAGAGTGTTACAGTGAGGGGTGTGGGGTATATCAGAGTGTTACAGTGAGGGGTGTGGGGTATATCACAGTGTTACAGTGAGGGGTGTGGGGTATATCAGAGTGTTACAGTGAGGGGTGTGGGGTATATAAGAGTGTTACAGTGAGGGGTGTGGGATATATCAGAGTGTTATAGTGAGGGGTGTGGGGTATATCAGAGTGTTACAGTGAGGGGTGTGGGGTATATCAGAGTGTTACAGTGAGGGGTGTGGGGTATATCAGAGTGTTACAGTGAGGGGTGTGGGGTATATCAGAGTGTTACAGTGAGGGGTGTGGGGTATATCAGAGTGTTACAGTGTGGGGTGTGGGGTATATCAGAGTGTTACAGTGAGGGGTGTGGGATATATCAGAGTGTTACAGTGAGGGGTGTGTGATATATCAGAGTGTTACAGTGAGGGGTGTGGGATATATCAGAGTGTTACAGTGAGGGGTGTGGGATATATCAGAGTCTTACAGTGAGGGGTGTGAGGTATATCAGAGTGTTACAGTGAGGGGTGTGGGGTATATCAGAGTGTTACAGTGAGGGGTGTGGGGTATATCACAGTGTTACAGTGAGGGGTGTGGGGTATATCAGAGTGTTACAGTGAGGGGTGTGGGGTATATCAGAGTGTTACAGTGAGGTGTGTGGGATATATCAGAGTGTTATAGTGAGGGGTGTGGGGTATATCAGAGTGTTACAGTGAGGGGTGTGGGTATATCAGAGTGTTACAGTGAGGGGTGTGGGATATATCAGAGTGTTACAGTGAGGGGTGTGGGATATATCAGAGTGTTACCGTGAGGGGTGTGGTGTATATCAGAGTGTTACAGTGAGGGGTGTGGGATATATCAGAGTGTTACAGTGAGGGGTGTGTGATATATCAGAGTGTTACAGTGAGGGGTGTGGGATATATCAGAGTGTTACAGTGAGGGGTGAGGGGTATATCAGAGTGTTACAGTGAGGGGTGAGGGGTATATCAGAGTGTTACAGTGAGGGGTGTGGGATATATCAGAGTCTTACAGTGAGATGTGCGGGATATATCAGAGTGTTATAGTGAGGGGTGTGGGATATATCAGAGAGTTACAGTGAGGGGTGTGGAATATATCAGAGTGTTACAGTGTGGGGTATGGGGTATATCAGAGTGTTACAGTGAGGGGTGTGGGGTATATCAGTGTTACAGTGAGGGGTGTGGGGTATATCAGAGTGTTACAGTGAGGGGTGTGGGATATATCAGTGTTACAGTAAGGGGTGTGGGGTATATCAGTGTTACAGTGAGGGGTGTGGGGTATATCAGAGTGTTACGGTGAGGGGTGTGGGGGCCTCCCAGAGTTACTTGTTGTTTAGCCGCGGAGTGCCTGCCCCTTTAAGTAAGTGCCTGTTGTTTAATCTGTGCTGTGGCGAGGCCTCAGTTTGCCTGCTGATGGGATGATGTCATTATCCATAGGAGGCCCCTTGCCTCGGTCATTTTGTCCCACTGGGTTTTTGGCAGGCCCTATTTAGGAAGCAGTTTAAGCGCATCCGACCTGGCCCCTGCCAAAATACCAGCCGCTCCCAAACCCCCCCAGCCGGCATGCCCCCACCCTCCCCCCGCAGCCCGAGAAGCTCTGTGTTAATGCCTTTTTGCTGCCCTAGTTCTCTCTTCCCAAAGCCCCCAACCCCTCGAGCTTTTTCCCCCCACCCCAGTGCAACTCCTCCCCAACCACCACCACCCCCCTTCCCCCCTCTCGATGGTGCTATTCACGGTCTGGGGGAACACGTTCGGCTATTCGACTGTGACAGGCATCGCAGCCCGCTACCTGTCCCCACGACTGCCCTGTCACCGGGCCCCTACCGCCGGTTTTGCGTCCGCGTCAGACTCGAGCGTTTGGCGTCTCAAGTGCGTCCGTCGGTCGCTTGGGTGGGGCTGTGCGGGAGGAGAGGGTGGGAGATTTGTGGGGGTGGGGTTGTGGGGGTGGAGGGTGGTTAGGGTTCCGGGAGCGAGAGAGATTCCGATCGCAGTCACCGGATCGCACGCCGTGAGTGTGTGTGTGTGCGTGTGGATCGCCAAGATGAGATCGCAGGGTGGGTCAACGGAGAGGGAGAGACAGAAAGAGGCAGAGAGAGAGAGAGAGAGAGAGAGAGAGAGAGTCGATCACAGAGGGCGTGTGCTTGGGAGGGAGTGTTTGACGGAGAGAATGGATCACCAGAGACCCGACTCGACCACAGAGTGTATCAGAGGGGACGTGTTGTGACGCGGAGACTGGATCGTAGGGAGCGGGTGGATCCCAGGGAGAAAATGGACCTCGAGATGAGATCGCGTAAAGTCGGTCGCCTAGAGCGGATCGCCGTGAGTGGATCGATGAGATACGGCCACGGAGCGAGTGGGCGGAGGGTGGGTATCCGAGAGTGGATCACAGGGGTGGGCAGGATCCGCAAGATCAGATCACAGGTGGCGGATCACAGAGGGTGGATCACTGAGCGTGGTTGAGGGAGTGGATCACACGGAGCAGGCCACATAGTGGCTCACGGGGGCCGTGTCATAGAGGGGGTGAGAGAGTGGATCACAGAGAGAGACTGGATCACAGAGAGAGACTGGAGCATAGCGAGTGGATCCCAGAGAGTGGATTGCGCAGAATGTTGCTCACAAAGCAAGCGAGAGAGAGAGAGAGAGAGGGGATGACAGAGATTCAATCACGGGGAGAGCGGATTGGAGAGGCAGAGTGGATCACCGATAGAAAGTGGGTAACAGCAATCAGATCACAAGGGTCAATAAACAGAAGGAGTGGATCACAGAGTGTGTGTCGCAGAGTGAATCACAGAGTGTAACACCGAGAGAGAGGGGAGTGGATCACTGGGAAGTGATCACAGAAAGCAGATCACAAGGAGAGAGAATTAATCATAGAGATAGTATCACAGAGAGAGAGAGGGACCATCGCAAGTGGATCACGAGGAATAGAGATTCAGTGAGTGGATCACAATGACGGGTGAATGGATCACAAATGAAAATACAGTGGATCGTATAGATCGTCTCATGGAGGTGGTCACAGGGAGTGGATCACACAGAGTTGACCCCAGAGTGGATCAAAGAGGTGGAGTGTGGGTTGCAGAGAGTGGATCACTGATAGTGGACCCGAGCAATGGGGGGGGGTGGATCAACATACTGTGGGGAGTGGATCATACGGAGTGGGTCACAAATGGAGAGAGGGTGGGTGACAGAGATTGTATCACGGAGAGAGGGTGGGGAGTGGATCACAGAAAGAAAGTGGGGTGGAGTGGACCACAGAGAGTGGATCACACAAACTTAATCACGGAGAGTGGACAAAACACAGAGATGGAGAGGGGCTGGATCAGACAGAGTGGATCACAGAGTGGGGGAGTGGATCTTATAGAAGGGGTTGTACACTCTTGATCACATTGAGCAGACAACACACAGAGAGAGAGCAATTCAATCAGGCAGAGTGGATCACTGAGAGTGTTTCACACAATGGATCATAGAGAGTGGATCATAGAGAGTGGGTAACATTAGATCACAGAGGGTGGATAGTGGATGACACCGTGTCTCACATAGAATGGATCACATAGAGTGGATAACACAATGGATCACAGAGAGTGGATCACATAAAGTGGTTGATGCAATGGATCACAGGGAGGGGATCACAGTGAGTGGATAATGCAGTGAATCACATAGAATGGATCACGGAGAGTGGATAACAAAGCGGATCACATAGAGTGGGTAACAGTGTATGATTAATGCAATGGACCACCGAGGGTGGATCACAGAGAGGGGACCACAGAGAGTGGAAGATAAAGAGTGGATCAGAGAGAGGGGATCAAAGAGAGTGGATCACAGAGAGGGGACCACAGAGAGTGGAAGATAGAGAGTGGATCAGAGAGAGGGGATCAAAGAGAGTGGATCACATAGAGGGGACCACAGAGAGTTCAATTACAGGGAATAGATGACAGAGAGGGGAATCACAGAGAGTGGGTCACATAGAGTGGATCACATATAGGGAATCACTGATAGGGGAATCACATAGAGTGGATCACATATATGGGATCCCATGGAGTGGATCGCAGAGGGGGGAAACACATAGAGCGTAATCACATGGAGTAGATCACAGGGAAGTGACCACAGAGAGTGGTTCATATGGAGGGGAGGACAGAAAAGGGACCACGGAGTGGATCACAGAGAAGGGAGAATATAGAGTGGATCACAGCGAGTGGATCACAGTGAGTGGATCACATAGAGTGGGTCACAAAGAGTGGTTCATATGGAGGGGACCACAGAGAGTGGATCACAGTGAGTGGATCACATAGAGTGGATCACAGAGAGTGGATCACATAGAGTGGTTCATAGCGAGGGGAGTGCAGAGAGGGCACCACGGAGAGTTGATCACAGAGAGTGGATCACATAGGGCGGACTGCCTAGAGTGGATCACAGAGAGTAGATCGCAGATAATGGATCGCAGTGGAGCGGACCATAGAGAGTGGATCACAGAGAGAGAGAGAGGATCACACAGAATGGGGATCACAGAAGAGGGGGGGACCACAAAGAGTGGATCACAGAGAGCGGGTGGGAGAGAGTGGATCACAGAGAGTGGATCACTCAGAGCTGCGTGAACGTGATCAGTCAGCAGCAGGCCGGACAGACAGTAGAAAGCCTCTCAGTTCAAGGTGAACTGCCTGCTCTTAGAGCCCAGCTCCACCCCACACCAGGCCCGGGGAGCCACAGTCTGGGTGTGGATTCCCATTCGTCTGTCTGTAGGTGGCCAGCGTCTGCGAACGCGGCTGCTCTCTCTCTCTCTCTCTCTCTCCCCGCTCGGGCACAGGCAACAGCAGGGGCAATTCCTTAAATGGAAATTCCTGACAGTGCAGCTACCGTCAGGAAGAACAGCCGGGGAGTGAGAGTCAGAGCACACGGAACAAAACACGGAACCGGATTCACGGCAGGGGTTCCAGTGAGGGGGTGTGGGGTATATCAGTGTTACAGTGAGGGGTGTGGGGTATATCAGAGTGTTACAGTGAGGGGTGTGGGGTATATCAGAGTGTTACAGTGAGGGGTGTGGGGTATATCAGTGTTACAGTGAGGGGTGTGGGGTATATCAGAGTGTTACGGTGAGGGGTGTGGGGTATATCAGAGTGTTACAGTGAGGGGTGTGGGGTATATCAGAGTGTTACAGTGAGGGGTGTGGGGTATATCAGAGTGTTACAGTGAGGGGTGTGGGGTATATCAGAGTGTTACAGTGAGGGGTGTGGGGTATATCAGAGTGTTACAGTGAAGGGTGTGGGGTATATCAGAGTGTTACAGTGAGGGGGTGTGGGGTATATCAGAGTGTTACAGTGAGGGGTGTGGGGTATATCAGAGTGTTACAGTGAGGAGTGTGGGGTATATCAGAGTGTTACAGTGAGGGGTGTGGGGTATATCAGAGTGTTACAGTGAGGGGTGAGGGACATATCAGAGTGTTACAGTGAGGGGTGTGGGGTATATCAGAGTGTTACAGTGAGGGGTGTGGGGTGTATCAGAGTGTTACAGTGAGGGGTGTGGGGTATATCAGAGTGTTACAGTGAGGGGTGTGGGGTATATCAGAGTGTTACAGTGAGGGGTGTGGGGTATATCAGAGTGTTACAGTGAGGGGTGTGGGGCATATCAGAGTGTTACAGGGAGGGGTGTGGGGTATATCAGAGTGTTACAGTGAGGAGTGTGGGGTATATCAGAGTGTTACAGTGAGGGGTGTGGGATATATCAGAGTGTTACAGTGAAGGGTGTGGGGTATATTAGAGTGTTACAGTGAGGGTTGTGGGGTATATCAGTGTGTTACAGTGAGGGGTGTGGGATATATCAGAGTGTTACAGTGAGGGGTGTGGGGTATATCAGAGTGTTACAGTGAGGGGTGTGGGATATATCAGAGTGTTACAGTGAAGGGTGTGGGGTATATTAGAGTGTTACAGTGAGGGGCGTGGGATATATTAGAGTGTTACAGTGAGGGGTGTGGGGTATATCAGTGTGTTACAGTGAGGGGTGTGGGGTATATCAGATTGTTACAGTGAGGGGTGTGGGGTCTATCAGAGTGTTACAGTGAGGGGTGTGGGGTATATCAGTGTGTTACAGTGATATATACAATGATGGTGTGGGGTATATACAATGAGGGAGTGGGGTATATACAGTGAGGGTGTGGGATATATACAATGATGGTGTGGGGTATATACAGTGAGGGATATATACAGTGAGGGTGTGGGATATATACAGTGATGGTGTGGTATATACAGTGAGGGTGTGAGATATATACAGTGATGGTGTGGGATATATACAGTGAGCATGTGGGATATATACAGTGAGGGTGTGTGGTATATACAGTGAGGGTGTGGGATATAAACAGTGAGGGTGTGGGATATATACAGTGATGGTGTGGGGTATATACAGTGAGGGTGTGGGATATATACAATGATGGTGTGGGGTATATACAGTGAGGGTGTGGGATATAAACAGTGAGGGTGTGGGATATATACAATGATGGTGTGGGGTATATACAGTGAGGGTGTGGGATATAAACAGTGAGTGTGTGGGATATATACAGTGATGGTGTGGGGTATATACAGTGAGGGTGTGGGGTATATACAGTGATGGTGTGGGATATAAACATTGAGGGTGTGGGATATATACAGTGATGATGTGGGGTATATACAGTGTGCGTGTGGGATATATACAGTGATGGTGTGGGATATAAACAGTGAGGGTGTGGGATATATACAGTGATGATGTGGGGTATATACAGTGTGCGTGTGGGATATATACAGTGATGGTGTGGGATATAAACAGTGAGGGTGTGGGATATATACAGTGAGGGTGTGCAATATAAACAGTGAGGGTGTGGGATATATACAGTGACGATGTGGGGTATATACAGTGATGATGTGGGGTATATACAGTGTGCGTGTGGGGTATATACAGTGATGGTGTGGGATATATACAGTGAGGGTGTGGGATATAAACAGTGAGGGTGTGGGATATATACAGTGAGGGTGTGGGGTATATACAGTGAGGGTGTGGGATATATACAGTGAAGGTGTGGGATATATACAGTGAGGGTGTGGGGTATACACAGTGAGCGTGTGGGATATATACAGTGAGGGTGTGGGGTATACACAGTGAGGGTGTGGGATATATACAAAGAGCAAAGAAAAGTACAGCACAGGAACAGGCCCTTCGGCCCTCCAAGCCTGCGCCGATCATATTGCCCGTCAGCTAAAACATTTTGCACTTCCGGGGTCCGTATCCCTCTATTCCCATCCTATTCATGTACTTGTCAAGCTGCCTCTTAAACACCACTATCGTACCTGCTTCCACCACCTCCTCTGGCAGCGAATTCCAGACACTCACTACCCTCTGCATAAAAAACTTGCCCCGCACATCTCCTCTATAGTTTTCTCCTCTCACCTTAAATCTATGCCCCCTAGTAATTGATTCTTCCACCCTGGGAAAAAGCTTCTGACTATCTACTCTGTCCATGCCACTCATAATTTTGTAAACTTCTATCAAGTCACCCCTCAATCTCCGTCGCTCTAGTGAGAACAATCCGAGTTTCTCCAACCTCTCCTCATAGCCAATAACCTCCAGACCAGGCAGCATCCTGGTAACCCTCCTCTGCACCCTCTCCAACGCCTCCATATCCTTCTGGTAATGTGGTGACCAGAATTGCACACAATATTCCAAGTGTGGCCTAACCAAGGTTCTATACAGCTGCAGCATGACTTCCCAGCATTTATACTCAATACCCCTGCCAATGAAGGCAAGCATGCCATATGCCTTCCTGACTACCTTATCCACCTGCGTTGCCACTTTCAGTGACCTGTGGACCTGTACACTCAGATCCCTCTGCCCGTCAACGCACTTAAGGGTTCTGCCATTTACTGTATAATTCCTGTCTGTATTAGACCTTCCAAAATGCATTACCTCGCATTTGTCCGGATTAAACTCCATCTGCCATTTCTCCGCCCAAGTCTCCAACCGATCTATATCCCGTTGTATCCTTTGACAATCCTCTTCACTATCTGCAACTCTTCCAACCTTAGTGTCATCTGCAAACTTACTAATTAGCCCAGTTACATTTTCCTCCAAATCATTTATGTATACTACAAACAGCAAAGGTCCCAGCACTGATCCCTGCGGAACTCCACTAGTCACAGCTCTCCATTCAGAAAAGCACCCTTCCACTGCTACCCTCTGTCTTCTATACAGTGAGAATGTGGGATATATACAGTGAGGGTGTGGGATATATACAGTGAGGGTGTGGGGAGTATATGGTGAATGTGTGGAATATATACAATGAGGGTGTGGGATATATACAGTGAAGGTGTTCAGTATATACAGTGAGGGTGTGGGGTATATACAGTGAGGGTTTAGCGTATATACAGTGAGGGTGTGGGGTATATACAGTGAGGGTGTGGGGTATATACAGTGAGGGTGCGGGGTATATACAATGATGGTGTGGGGTATATACAGTGAGGGTGTGGGATATATACAGTGAGGGTGTGGGATATATACAGTGAGGGTGTGGGGGGTATATACAGTGAGGGTGTTCAGTATATACAGTGAGGGTGTGGGGTATATACAGTGAGGGTGTGGGGTGTATACAGTGAGGGTGTGGGGTATATACAGTGAGGGTGTTGGGTATATACAGTGAGGGTGTGGGATATATACAGTGAGGGTGTGGGGTATATACAGTGAGGGTGCGGGATATATACAGTGAGGGTGTGGGATATATACAGTGAGGGTGTGGGGGGTATATACAGTGAGGGTGTTCAGTATATACAGTGAGGGTGTGGGGTATATACAGTGAGGGTGTGGGGTGTATACAGTGAGGGTGTGGGGTATATACAGTGAGGGTGTTGGGTATATACAGTGAGGGTGTGGGATATATACAGTGAGGGTGTGGGGTATATACAGTGAGGGTGCGGGGTATATACAGTGAGGGTGTGAGGTATATACAGTGAGGGTGTGGGGTATATACAGTGAGGGTGTGGGGTATATACAGTGAGGGTGTGGGGTATATACAGTGTGGATGCGGGGTATGTACAGTGTGGGTGCGGGGTATATACAGTGAGGATGTGGGGTATATACAGTGAAGGTGCGGGGTATATACAGTGAGGGTGTGAGGTATATAAGTGAGGGTGTGGGGTATATACAGTGAGGGAGGGTGTGGGGAATATACAGTGAGGGTGTGGGGTATATACAGTGAGGGTGTGGGGTATATACAGTGTGGATGCGGGGTATATACAGTGTGGGTGCGGGGTATATACAGTGAGGGTGTGGGGTATATACAGTGAGGGTGTGGGGTATATACAGTGAGGGTGTGGGGTTATATACAGTGAGGATGTGGGGTTATATACAGTGAGGGTGCGGGGTATATACAGTGAGGGTGTGGGGTTATATACAGTGAGGGTGCGGGGTATATACAGTGAGGGTGCAGGGTATATACAGTGAGGGTGCGGGGTATATAGAGTGAGTGTGTGGGGTATATACAGTGAGGGTGTGGGGTATATAGAGTGAGGGTGTGGGGTATATACAGTGAGGGTGTGGGGTATATACAGTGAGGGTGTGGGGTATATACTGTGAGGGTGCGGGGTATATACAGTGAGGGTGTGTGTTATATACAGTGAGGGTGCAGGGTTTGCACAGTGAGGGTGTGGGGTATATACAGTGAGGGTGTGGGGTATATACAGTGAGGGTGTGGGGTATATACAGTGATGGTGCGGGGTATATACAGTGAGGGTGTGGGGTATATACAGTGAGGGTGTGGGGTATATACAGTGAGGGTGTGGGGTATATACAGTGAGGGTGCGGGGTATATACAGTGAGGGTGCGGGGTATATACAGTGAGGGTGCGGGGTATATACAGTGAGGGTGCGGGATATATACAGTGAGGGTGTGGGGTATATACAGTGAGGGTGCGGGGTATATACAGTGAGGGTGCGGGGTATATACAGTGAGGGTGCGGGGTATATACAGTGAGGGTGTGGGGTATATACAGTGAGGGTGCGGGGTATATACAGTGAGGGTGCGGGGTATATACAGTGAGGGTGTGGGGTATATACAGTGAGGGTGCGGGGTATATACAGTGAGAGTGTGGGGTATATACAGTGAGGGTGCGGGGTATTCACAGTGAGGGTGTGGGGTATATACAGTGAGGGTGTGGGGTATATACAGTGAGGGTGTGGGGTATATACAGTG
>NW_027598072.1:30000-55521 GCF_964194155.1 Cetorhinus maximus
CTCTCTCTCTCTGTCTCTCTCTCTCTCTGTCTCTCTCTATCCTCCTCTCTCTATCTCTATATCCCTCTCTCTCTGTCTTTGCCCCTCTCTCTCTGTCCCTCTCTCTCTGTCTCTCTCTCTCTGTCTCTCTCTCACTGTCCCTCTCTGTCTCTCTCTCTGTGTCTATCTCTATCTCTCTCTCTCGCTCTGTCTCTCTCTGTCCCTCTGTCTCTTGTTTCTTTGTCTCTCTCTCTCTGTCTCTCTCTCTCTGTCTCTCTCTCTATCCTCCTCTCTCTGTCTCTCTCTCTGTCTTTCTCTCTGTCTGTCTCTCTCTCTCTGTCTCTCTCTCTCTCTCTCTGTCTCTCTCTGTCTCTCTCTCTCTCTCTCTATCTCTATGATTTATGAGCTCACTAAATCTCATCCTCACACACTCCTTACAAGGTCTGTGTGTAGCTGGTGCCTGGGAGCAGAAGTGAGACAGACCCGGCCCCTCTCTCTCCAGCTCTGCTCTCTCTCAGGGCCCGAGTGACCCAATAGTTAAATTCTTCTATTTCCCCAGACCCTCCCCGCCCCCAACCCCACTGAATCTGTTCACTCAGGATGAGGGACAGGGTCCCCCTCTCCTGCCCCTCCTGCCATTCCTCCCCATCCCCAGCCCCCCGCCCCCCCTCACCCACCCTCCATGGCCATCGCATGTGACTCCCTCCCTCACCCCCATCCAGAGAGCGGGCAGAGAGACCCAGGGTGACCCTGCCTCAACATTCACTCAAAACCCACTCCTCCAAACCAGCACACTGCACGGTGGGCACTGGGTACCCAGCTGTAAGCAGTGGGCACTGGGAACCCAGTGTAAGCAGTGGGCACTGGGAACCCAGTGTAAGCAGTGGGCACTGGGTACCCAGCTGTAAGCAGTGGGCACTGGGTAACAAGCACTGGGCATCAGTAACTGGACATTAGACATTGGACAGCTGGCACTGAGCACTGGGAATGCCGCTTGGATAGTGGGCACCGGTCACTCGATACTGGACAGCGGACTCTAGATCCCAGTCACTGGACAGTGGGGAGAGATATAGAGAGAGAGAGAGAGACAGAGACAGAGAGACACCTACACACAGAGAGGGGCGACAGAGAGAGAGGGAGACAGAGAGAGAGAGAGAGACAGAGAGAGAGGGAGACAGAGAGACACAGAGAGAGGGGGACAGAGAGAGAGAGAGACAGAGAGAGAGGGAGACAGAGACATAGAGACACAGAGAGAGGGGGACAGAGAGAGAGAGACAGATAGAGAGAGAGACAGAGAGAGACAGAGAGAAAGAGACAGAGAGAGAGAGAGAGAGAGGGACAGAGAGAGAGACAGAGAGAGAGACAGAGAGAGAGAGATAGGGAGAGAGACAGAGAGAGACAGAGAGAGGGGGACAGAGAGAGAGAGATAGGGAGAGAGACAGAGAGAGACAAAGAGAGATGAGAGAGAGTCCGAGAGAGAGACAGAGATAGAGAGACAGAGAGAGAGACAGAGAGAGAGACACAGAGAGACAGAGAGAGGGGGACAGAGAGAGAGAGATAGGGAGAGAGACAGAGAGAGACAGACATGGAGAGAGAGACAGAGAGAGAGAGAGAGATAGAGAGGGACAGAGAGAGAGAGATAGGGAGAGAGACAGGCAGAGAGAGAGAAACCCAGAGAGACAGAGAGATAAAGACAGAGGGAGAAAGAGAGAGAGAGAGGGAGAGAGAACTTGCAATTCTCTAGCCAGTGAAGGGGAATTTTGAAGTTTATAATGAGGGGAAGAGGATTAACTGTTGGGAGATAGAGGGACAGGGATCCAACTCTGGGACGTGTTAGAGCGGGAGTAGGAGCTGCTATCTGATGCTCCGTAAAACACACCACATAGTTTGGTAATGTTTAAATAAACAGCAGAGCGATTGAATAAGGCTGTTCAAGTTTCTCTGCAGCATTGTTTTGTTACAGGCTAACATTTCTTCAACATGCTGTTCAGACAGGTCTCTGAGAACAGATTATCTCATCATTCAAGGCCCAGAGCCCTTCCCTGCTCCTACCGAGCACGGGATTAGATACAGAGTAAAACTACACAGTCCCCATCAAACACTCCCAGGACAGGTACGGCACGGGGTTAGATACTGAGTAAAGCTCCCTCTACACCGTCCCCATCAAACACACCCAGGACAGGTACAGCACGGGGTTAGATACAGAGTAAAGCTCCCTCTACACTGTCCCCCATCAAACACTCCCAGGACAGGTACAGCACGGGGTTAGATACAGAGTAAAGCCCCCTCTTCACCGTCCCCCATCAAACACCCCCAGGACAGGTACAGCACGGGGTTAGATACGGAGTAAAGCTCCCTCTACACTGTCCCCATCAAACACTCCCAGGACAGGTACAGCACGGGGTTAGATACAGAGTAAAGCTCCCTCTACACCGTCCCCATCAAACACTCCCAGGACAGGTACAGCACGGGGTTAGATACAGAGCCAAGAGTTGGATTTTAAACAACAGTGTTTGTATCTTGACGTCAATGCAGGGACTGAATCCGGCCCCTAACAACTTGCTGACTGAACGTGTCCAGGTTGATTTGATGAACATCTGAGCAACCGGGGAAACACAGCAGCTCGGAGCCATTAAAAGTCAGGAAACCGGGCCGGGGAAAGGGAAGTGGCTGTTGTGTGACCCGGCCTTTGGTTCACAGTGCACATGGATGCCTGAGTCCCTGTGTTTTCAGCCCGATTGTTTGAGGGCAAAAGGCAAAACAGGCCAGCGCTCTGCTGAGGCCGATTCTGCCAGCGTTTTTAAAAAAAACCGTCTGAAGAGTGCCGAATTCAAGGAGCAGGGCCTCTAACGCCAAAACCTAGGCTCCGGCCTACAGGAAAAGGCCCCCGGATGCCCATCTCCTAGCAACAAGGGGAGCAACAGCCAAAGGCCCGAGCATCAATCCCGCTACAGGCCTCACTAACTATGCTGTGGCCTTTATGGCATGACACTCCGGCCTAGCCTACGCTAGGCCTTGATGTTCGTTTCCTAGCAACGGGAGGCAGGGCGAGCTGGGCCTTGCATTCGCTTCGGTTACCCCTTTTCCGTTGCGCGCAGGCCAGGAGAAAGCCCGGGGGTCGTTGTTCATCACCCAATGATCTCAGTGCCTCGCATATGGGAAGAGGGTATAAAATTAACCCCTACAACCCTCCCTATCTCTGTAACCTCCTCCAGCCCCTACAACCCTCCCTATCTCTGTAACCTCCTCCAGCCCCTACACCCCTCCCTATCTCTGTAACCTCCTCCAGCCCCTACAACCCTCCCTATCTCTGTAACCTCCTCCAGCCCCTACAACCCTCCCTATCTCTGTAACCTCCTCCAGCCCCTACACCCCTCCCTATCTCTAACCTCCTCCAGCCCCTACAACCCTCCCTATCTCTGTAACCTCCTCCAGCCCCGACAACCCTCCCTATCTCTGTAACCTCCTCCAGCCCCTACAACCCTCCCCATCTCTGTAACCTCCTCCAGCCCCGACAACCCCCCCTATCTCTGTAACCTCCTCCAGCCCCTACACCCCCTCCCTATCTCTGTAACCTCCTCCAGCCCCTACAACCCTCCCTATCTCTGTAACCTCCTCCAGCCCATACAACCCTCCCTATCTCTGTAACCTCCTACAACCCTCCGAGATCTCTGCGCTCCTCCAATTCTGGCCTCTCGAGCATCCCCCGATTCCCATCGCTCCACCATTGGCGGCCGGGCCTTCAGCTGCCTGGGGGGGGCCCTGAGCTCTGGAATTCCCTCCCTCAACCTCTCCTCCTCCTCTCGTTCTCTCTCTCTCCCCCCTCCTTGATGACGCTCCTTAAAAACCGATCCCTTTGACCGAGCTTTTGGTCACCTGTCCCTAATATCTCCGCGGTTAGATCCTGTCTGATTTAAGCTCCTGTGAAGTGCCCTGGGGACATTTAACTGCGATGAAGGTGCTCTATAAATGCAGGTTGTTGTTGCCCCTATCGATTGAACTGCGCACAATTCCGGTCTCCGTATCCCACTTGGAATACCGTGCACAGTATCATGACCCGGCCGACGGTCAAGGCTGAGTTGTTCAAATCCCCGGGGGGAACCTTGAAACACCAAGTCACAACCCATTTTCGCGATTTGTATGTTTCGAGATGCTGGCTTTGAATTCAGGAGTAATAAGACCACTGAGTCTCAAGAGGTTTTTATACAACTAAATTAAACATTTATTAAAACAAGAAAGATAGTAAACACATACATATGTCTACAAAATTACCACTATAATAACTACTAAAATCCCCGAATTTACCTGACTCCCAGTTATACCCCCCATCAAGGCAACAGGAAAACTCATAGATTTAAACAGACCCCTGGCAAAGCGCATCCTGGACAGTCGCATCCAAAATGAGTCTCTTTCAGCTCCGGGTCCCTGCAGATAGCGGCTTGAGGCTGACGGGTTGGAGGATTTCGATCTTAGAATCCCTCCTCTTTTACCAACAGCCTTCTCTCCCTTTACACATATTTTCCTCTTTGAATGCAAATTCTCGTTGTATCACTAGGTTTTTTTTTAACTTTACCTCTTCTAACAATAAAACCCTTTCATGGCACCAATTTTGTCAGTAAACTTTGGAAAAAATAGACACATTGTTAGTCTCCTTCTGGCGAGGAGTAATATTTCACCCATTCTTTTGAACAGTTTGTTTAAAAATGCAAATTTCCCCTTTTATACCTCACCTTGTAACTTCCCTATGTTTACCTAATTACCATTTCAAACTGTCTATACATCAAAGCCTCTAGACCAACTGGCTTTAATCCAATTAAGACACACAACACACACACACACACACACAGACGCCACTCGAACTCTATTTTCAAATAATTTCCAATAACATTATAGACATTATTATATCTTCTTGACAACACTTCTGGTCTCTGTATCCCACTTGGAATACCGTGCACAGTTCCGGTCTCCGTATCCCACTTGGAATACCGTGCACCGTTCCGGTCTCCGTATTCCACTTGGAATACCGTGCACAGTTCCGGTCTCCGTATCCCGCTTGGAATACCGTGCACAGGTTCCGGTCTCCGTATCCCGCTTGGAATACCGTGCACAGTTCCGGTCTCCGTATCCCGCTTGGAATACCGTGCACCGTCCGGTCTCCGTATCCCACTGGGAATACCGTGCACAGTTCCGGTCTCTGTATCCCACTGGGAATACCGTGCACAGTTCCGGTCTCTGTATCCCACTCGGAATACCGTGCACAGTTCCGGTCTCCGTATTATAAAAAGGATATGGAGACACTGGAGAAGGTGTGAAAAAGATTGACGAGGATGATCCCAGATCGGAGAGGTTATAACTATCGGGAAAGGTTGAACCGGCCGGGTCTCTTTACTCTGGGAAAGAGGAGGCTGAGGGGGGGGTGACCCGATCGAGCTTTTTAAAATGACGGAGGGGGTTTCGATAGGGTCGACGTAGAGAAGATGTTTCCACTTGTGGGGGACGGGGGGAGACCAGAACTAGGAGGGGGGCCATCGATATAAGACAGTCCCTAATAAATCCGATCGGGGGGGGTGGGGAATTCAGGAGAAAGGTCTTTACCCGGAGAGCGGGGAGAATGTGGAACTCGCTCCCACAGGGAGGGGGTGGAGGTGAATCGTGTCGATGTGTTTAAGGAGCTGGATAAACACACGAGGGGGGGGAAGGGATAGAAGGATACGGGGGATAGGGGGGGAGATGGAGTAGGGGATGGGAGGATGCTGGGTGTGGGGGCAGAAACACCAGCACGGAGCAGAGGGGCCGAATGGCCTGTTTCTGGGCTTATTCGTCCTTTATATAAACGACATCGATGACTATGTGGGGGGTAGGATTAGTAAGTTTGCAGATGACACAAAGATTGGCCGGGTGGTTAACAGTGAGGTCGAGTGTCTTGGGCTACAGGAAGATATTGACGGGAAGGTCAAATGGGCAGATAAGTGGCAGATGGAATTTAACCCTGAAAAGTGTGAGGTGATCCACTTTGGAAGGAGCAATTTGACAAGGAAGTATTCAATGAACGGCATGACACTAGGAAGTTCTGAGGAACAAAGGGACCTTGGCGTTTGTGTCCATAGATCTCTGAAGGTGGAGGGGCATGTTAGTGCGGTGGTGAAAAAGGCATATGGGACACTTGCCTTTATCAATCGAGGCATAGATTACAAAAGTAGGGAGGTCATGTTGGGAGTTGTATAGAACATTGGTGAGGCCACAGCTGGAGCACTGTGTGCAGTTCTGGTCGCCACATTATAGGAAGGATGTGATTGCACTGGAGGGGATGCAGAGGAGATTCACCAGGATGTTTGCCTGGGATGAAACATTTAAGTTATGAAGAGAGGCTGGATAGACTCGGGTTGTTTTCGTTGGAGCAGAGAAGACTGAGGGGCGACCTGATCGAGGTGTACAAGATTATGAGGGGCATGGACAGGGTGGATAGGGAGCAGCTGTTCCCCCTTAGTTGAAGGGTCAGTCACAAGGGGACACAAGTTCAAGGTGAGGGGCAGGAGGTTTAGGGGAGGGATGTGAGGAGAAACCTTTTTACCCAGAGGGTGGTGACGGTCAAGTGGCCGACCCCAATGCTCCCAATTCGTGTGCAAGTCTGTATTAATTGCTTTGCCTCTTTTGCAGAACCCAAGATGTCGATCCAGGTCTCAGGTCAAGCTAATGGGGGCCATCTTCATGTTTTCTCTGTTATGCTACTGGTACTTGACAAAGGATAACATGTTATAGTGAAGTACGTCACCCTATCTCCATTTCTGTCCCCCCCACTGGTCCAGTTTCTGCCCAGTCACAGCTCGCCACACTGTCCCCATCACCCGCTCCCTGGACAGGTACAGCACGGGGTTAGATACAGAGTAAAGCTCCCTCTACACTGTCCCCATCAAACACTCCCAGGACAGGTACAGCACGGGGTTAGATACAGAGTAAAGCTCCCTCTACACCGTCCCCATCAAACACTCCCAGGACAGGTACAGCACGGGGTTAGATACAGAGTAAAGCTCCCTCTACACTGTCCCCATCAAACACTCCCAGGACAGGTACAGCACAGGGTTAGATACAGAGTAAAGCTCCCTCTACACTGTCCCCATCAAACACTCCCAGGACAGGTACAGCACGGGGTTAGATACAGAGTAAAGCTCCCTCTACACCGTCCCCATCAAACACTCCCAGGACAGGTACAGCACGGGGTTAGATACAGAGTAAAGCTCCCTCTACACCGTCCCCATCAAACACTCCCAGGACAGGTACAGCACAGGGTTAGATACAGAGTAAAGCTCCCTCTACACCGTCCCCATCAAACACTCCCAGGACAGGTACAGCACAGGGTTAGATACAGAGTAAAGCTCCCTCTATACCGTCCCCATCAAACACTCCCAGGGCAGGTACAGCACGGGGTTAGATACAGAGTAAAGCTCCCGCTACACTGTCCCCATCACCCGCTCCCAGGACAGGTACAGCACGGGGTTAGATACAGAGTAAAGCTCCTTCTACACTGTCCCCATCACCCACTCCCAGGACAGGTACAGCACGGGGTTAGATACAGAGTAAAGCTCCCTCTACACTGTCCCCATCAAACACTCCCAGGACAGGTACAGCACAGGGTTAGATACAGAGTAAAGCTCCCTCTACACTGTCCCCATCAAACATTCCCAGGACAGGTACAGCACGGGGTTAGATACAGAGTAAAGCTCCCTCTACACCATCCCCATCAAACACTCCCAGGACAGGTACAGCACGGGGTTAGATACAGAGTAAAGCTCCCTCTACACCGTCCCCATCAAACACTCCCAGGGCAGGTACAGCACGGGGTTAGATACAGAGTAAAGCTCCCGCTACACTGTCCCCATCACCCGCTCCCAGGACAGGTACAGCACGGGGTTAGATACAGAGTAAAGCTCCTTCTACACTGTCCCCATCACCCACTCCCTGGACAGGTACAGCACGGGGTTAGATACAGAGTAAAGCTCCCTCTACACTGTCCCCATCAAACACTCCCAGGACAGGTACAGCACGGGGTTAGATACAGAGTAAAGCTCCCTCTACACCGTCCCCATCAAACACTCCCAGGACAGGTACAGCACGGGGTTAGATACAGAGTAAAGCTCCCTCTACACTGTCCCCATCAAACACTCCCAGGACAGGTACAGCACGGGGTTAGATATTAGGTAAAGCTCCCTCTACACCGTCCCCATCAAACACTCCCAGGACAGGTACAGCACGGGGTTAGATACGGAGTAAAGCTCCCTCTACACCGTCCCCATCAAACACTCCCAGGACAGGTACAGCACGGGGTTAGATACGGAGTAAAGCTCCCTCTACACCGTCCCCATCAAACACTCCCAGGACAGGTACAGCACGGGGTTAGATACAGAGTAAAGCTCTAGCAGCTGAACCTGGGGCCTGTCCTATCAGTCACCCTGCCCGGGAGAGATTTCTTGACGGGGGTGCCTGAGAGAATTAAGCCCACCCCGTTCTCCCGGACCCCTGATTAAGTCAGCGAATGAGAGCGGTATCGAGCAGAGGTTGCACAGGGTCTGAATCAAAGGTTGGAGCTCTGATTGGTTGTGTGGGGTGGGCGGAGGGGGAGAGTGGGGGCCCTGCACCCCCACCCCTGCGTGAATCAGGCCTCCCGTCTCATTCATAACTCGCCGCTTGAGTAACCCCCTGCTGCAAAGATGGGGCACGTCACCCACCCCCAGCCTCTCCCCTCACCCTCCAATCGGGACCAAGACAGCAATGCCCGCTTTCAGACTCTCACAACAATTTATACTCCAGGAGAAAAGGGTGCCGACTGGTTGACAAGTCGACCCTGATTGGCCGAGGCGCGGCCGTGGGGAATGCAAGGTGGGGCGAAGGGGGTTGGTGGGGGAGGGTCCGCGTCCGCGTCCCCCCTCCTCAACCTTGCCTTCGGCCATTCCCGGCAGCGGCCAGCGGCTGGGGCACCGGAGAGCGCGCGGCGATTGTGTGACCAAGTCGCCGCGGGGTTTTTTTTTCCCACTTTTAACTCCGCCTTCTCTCTCTCTTCCTCCCTCAGAGACGAGCCCCGCCTGCCCTCCCTCGCTGGAGACGAGAGGAACCGCGGACCACGTCGCCGCCCACCCCCACCCCCCTGCGCTCCACCCGTACCCCAACCCCGCCCGCCCCCACCCCCCCTACCCACTCCCCCCAGCGCACGCATCCATATCCGCGAGCCTACATGGGAGCCCTGCGGCATCTCGGCTCGGAGTCCGAGCCTGGGCTTCAGTTAGAGCCCAGGGCGCAGGCCTTCTTAGCTTTTGTGTTTGGCCTAGAGCGAGCGAGTGCCGGGCAATGGGTTTTGGTTACCATCCCTTTCACGCACACCACCAGACGTGGGGATAGAATTCTCCCCGCAGAGAAACCGATAGGAAGTGTTCCCCACCCCCCCACCCCCACCAAGCGGAGTTTTGAGGAGGCCCTCAAATTCCCCCATTAGCTCAGCCCTTTGGCGCACTTCCACACGCTACCAGGCCGAGATAGGGCACTCGGGCTTTGTCACCACCTTCGTCGCCATACGCCAGCCCCCTCACCCCCGCCACCACCACCGCCGCCCACTTTTGTGTCCCCCGCATCTTGCCGGAAGGATCTGGAAAGGAATAAAAAAAAAACACGCTGTTAACAATCGAGTCCGAGTGCCTTTGTTGATGGAGAGGGAGAGAGAGGGAGGGAGAGAGAGAGAGAAGGAGAGAAAGATCCCGCAGTTTTGCCAGCTCGGGACGTCCCGAAGCGTCTCACAGCCAAAGAAGGAGCGTGGTCACGTTTGGCAATGTACGATACGCGGCAGCCAATTTGCGCACAGCAAGATCCCAATAACAGCCAGTGAGACAAATGACCCAGATCACCTGTTTCTTTAAGTCTTGCTGGTTAAGGGGTAAATATTGGCCCCTGGACGCAGGGCAGGACTCGACCCGTTTCCCCCTCACCCCCCGCCAACCCCGCTCTTCTTCCAATCGGCGCGGTCAGATCCTGAACACCCGCCTGAGAGGGCAGACGGGGGCCCGGGAATGACAACTCATCCTGAAAAACGGCCCCTCCGACAGCGCAGCACTCCCTCAGCACTGACCCTCCAACAGCGCGGCGCTCCCTCAGCACTGACCCTCCGACAGCGCGGCGCTCCCTCAGCACTGACCCTCCGACAGTGCGGCGCTCCCTCAGCACTGACCCTCCGACAGTGCGGCCCTCCCTCAGCACTGACCCTCCGACAGTGCGGCGCTCCCTCAGCACCGACCCTCTGACAGTGCGGCGCTCCCTCAGCACTGACCCTCCGACAGTGCGGCGCTCCCTCAGCACTGACCCTCTGACAGTGCGGCGCTCCCTCAGCACTGACCCTCCCACAGTGCGGCGCTCCCTCAGCTCTGACCCTCCGACAGTGCGGCGCTCCCTCAGCACTGACCCTCCGACAGTGCGGCGCTCCCTCAGCGCTGACCCTCCGACAATGCAGCGCTCCCTCAGCGCTGACCCTCCCACAGTGCGGCGCTCCCTCAGCACTGACCCTCCGACAGTGCGGCACTCCCTCAGCACTGACCCTCCCACAGTGCGCGCTCCCTCAGCACTGACCCTCCGACAGTGCGGCGCTCCCTCAGCACAGACCCTCCGACAGTGCGGCGCTCCCTCAGCACTGACCCTCCGACAGCACGGCGCTCCCTCAGCACTGACCCTCCCACAGTGCGGCGCTCCCTCAGCACTGACCCTCCGACAGTGTGGCGCTCCCTCAGCACTGACCCTCCGACAGTGCGGCGCTCCCTCAGCACTGACCCACAGTGCGGCGCTCCCTCAGCTCTGACCCTCCGACAGTGCGGCGCTCCCTCAGCACTGATATTGGGGTAGTGGGGATGGGGTCAGCGGGGGGGATTGTCATGCCTCGATTATGCAGTTTGAGTTTCTGGAGTGGGCCCTTGAACCTTCTGTCACAGGCCAAGTGTGAGACACACTGAGCCGTGGCCAAGGCTGCACAGGTCAAAGTTCCATTAAGGGTCAAGCAGTTAACTGGGAAATAAACTCAACAATGAATTCCAAAAAGCGGCACGATCATTGAAACAGAATGAGGCCATTCAGCCCCTCTCGAGCCTGTTACACAGGAACAGGAGGAGGCCATTCAGCCCCTCTCGAGCCTGTTACACAGGAACAGGAGGAGGCCCATTCAGCCCCTCTCTCGAGCCTGTTACACAGGAACAGGAGGAGGCCATTCAGCCCCTATCGAGCCTGTAAACAGGAACAGGAGGAGGCCATTCAGCCCCTCTCGAGCCTGTTACACAGGAACAGGAGGAGGCCATTCAGCCCCCATCTCGAGCCTGTTACACAGGAACAGGAGGAGGCCCCATTCAGCCCCCATCTCGAGCCTGTTACACAGGAACAGGAGGAGGCCATTCAGCCCCTCTCTCTCGAGCCTGTTACACAGGAACAGGAGGAGGCCCCATTCAGCCCCTCTCGAGCCTGTTACACAGGAACAGGAGGAGGCCATTCAGCCCCTCTCTCTCGAGCCTGTTACACAGGAACAGGAGGAGACCCATTCAGCCCCCATCTCGAGCCTGTTACACAGGAACAGGAGGAGGCCCCATTCAGCCCCCATCTCGAGCCTGTTACACAGGAACAGGAGGAGGCCATTCAGCCCCTCGAGTCTGCTCCCCCATCCAATAAGATCGTAGCTGATCTGATTGTCCCTCAACTCCACTTTCCTGTCCGTCCCCCTCATAAACCTCGACTCCCCTCGTCGATCAGGAATCTGTCTCACTCGGCCTTGAATATATTCAGTGACCCGACCCCCACTGTTCTCTGGGGGGGGAGAGAATTCCACAGACTGACCACCCTCTGAGAGAAGAAATTCCTCCTCATCTCCGTCTTCAATGGGAGACCCCTCATTCTGAAACTGTGCCCCCTCCCCTCGTTCTAGATTCACCCCCACGAGGTGGGGAAACATCCCCTCAGCATCCACCCTGTCAAACCCCCTCCCCTCAGAATCTGATATGTTTCAATAAGATCACCTCTCATTCTTCTAAACTCCAATGGGTAGAGGCCCAACCTGCTCAACCTTTCCTCATCAGACAAACCCCCTTCGTCCCAGGAATCGGCCGAGTGAACCTTCTCTGAACGGCTTCCGCTGCGAGTCTGTCCCTCCTGAAGTGAGGAGACCAAAACTTCAAGAGCTGTAAGGATGACAGAACTAAGGAGTGCGATGATGGTTAAGTTACACTCTGGCTGCTGTAGGGGATTTAACACTGAACAGATTGAGGTGGGTCATCGGGGGTAGACTGATTTTCCATCTGGACATGGGTAATGCCACAGCAAACCTGTGGAAAGCCAGGACTCAGAGAGAGGCAGTGATGCTTTCCACAGTCTATCAGCCCACACCGCTCACTGTCAGTCTCTGATATACCCCACACCCCTCACTGTAACACTCTGATATATCCCACCACTGTAACACTCTGATATACCCCACACCCCTCACTGTAACACTCTGATATACCCCACACCCCTCACTGTAACACTCTGATATATCCCTCACCCCTCACTGTAACACTCTGATATACCACACACCCCTCACTGTAACACTCTGATATACCCCACACCCCTCACTGTAACACTCTGATATACCCCACACACCCTTCACTGTAACACTCTGATATACCACACACCCCTCACTGTAACACTGATATACTCCACACCCCTCACTGTAACACTCTGATATACCCCACACCCCTCACTGTAACACTCTGATATACCCCATACCCCTCACTGAAACACTTTGATATACCCCACACCCCTCACTGTAACACTTTGATATACCCCACACCCCTCACTGTAACACTCTGATATACCCCACACCCCTCACTGTAACCCTCTGATATACCCCACACCCCTCACTGTAACACTCTGATATACCCCACACCCCTCACTGTAACACTCTGATATACCCCACACCGCTCACTGTAACACTCTGCACCTTTGCAAGGGGTGTGCGTCCTATTGGGTATGTGATGGAGGAATGGGGTCTGTGAGGGGGCTTGGGGGGATCTGATTTGCCCCCTTCCATCGGGGCAGCTGAGGGATAGGGTGCCACGAATTGCAGTTGGACGGTGGCGGGGGCGGGGGGGGTGGTGGGAGAGACTGAGGCACCCCCCTCCCAAACTTTGCACGACCTGCGTTGGATCAACCCATCCTTCATACCCTGCCTGACCACCCAGTCTCTGCATGCATCTCCCTGTCTCCCTCTCTCTCTCTCTCCACCCCACCACCCACCCCTGGTTCACACTGAGAGAGCTCTCTCCTCTACTGAGTTGACGTAATGCTGAATGGGAAGGCGGTGACTAGTAAAACGTCATTTTCAAGGACTTTCAAATTGATATTTGACCAATTAAGGATTTTTTTTTTAATAAGAGATAAGCCGGGAGGAGAGAGTGGTGGTGAGGGGGGTGGGGGGGGGTGGAAGAGACAGAGAGAGAGAGAGAGAGGCAAGGTTTCAGCCTGTCACACTGCAGCGAGCTCACTGGGAGCAGATCGGACAGGAGCCTGGAGCAGAAACTCCCCTCACCTCCAAACACACCAACTCGCAGTAAGTAGGTGAATCCCGCTGACCGTAGATTAGACCAGGGGAGATGAATAGCGCTGGGGGGAAACAACCAAGCGACAGGAGTCAAACAAACACGAGACACTGGGAAACAGGAGGTGAGGAG
Organism: Cetorhinus maximus; assembly: GCF_964194155.1. Lineage (NCBI taxonomy): Eukaryota > Metazoa > Chordata > Chondrichthyes > Lamniformes > Cetorhinidae > Cetorhinus > Cetorhinus maximus. The sequence continues at coordinate 43,698 of NW_027598072.1, forward strand.
TGGGGGAAAAAGTTTGTGGCCAAACTTTCTGGAAAGTTTGGGGGAAAAAAGTTTGTGGCCAAACTTGCTGGAAAGTTTGGGGGGAAAAAGTTTGTGGCCAAACTTGCTGGAAAGTTTGGGGGAAAAAGTTTGTGGCCAAACTTTCTGGAAAGTTTGGGGGAAAAAGTTTGTGGCCAAACTTTCTGGAAAGTTTGGGAAAACTTTTTTGGGTGAGGGAAACAAAAACACAGTCGCTTTGTGGGGAGAGTGGGGGAGTGGGGGAAAAAGTTTGTGGCCAAACTTTCTGGAAAGTTTGGGGGGAAAAAGTTTGTGGCCAAACTTGCTGGAAAGTTTGGGGGAAAAAAGTTTGTGGCCAAACTTGCTGGAAAGTTTGGGGGAAAAAGTTTGTGGCCAAACTTGCTGGAAAGTTTGGGGGAAAAAGTTTGTGGCCAAACTTGCTGGAAAGTTTGGGAGAAAAAAGTTTGTGGCCAAACTTGCTGGAAAGTTTGGGGGAAAAAGTTTGTGGCCAAACTTTGCTGGAAAGTTTGGGGGAAAAAGTTTGTGGCCAAACTTTCTGGAAAGTTTGGGAAAACTTTTTTGGGTGAGGGAAACAAAAACACAGTCGCACACGGGAGGGTAGTGGGGGAAAAAGTTTGTGGCCAAACTTTCTGGAAAGTTTGGGAAAACTTTTTTGGGTGAGGGAAACAAAAACACAGTCGCACATGGGAGGGTAGTGGGGGAAAAAGTTTGTGGCCAAACTTTCTGGAAAGTTTGGGAAAACTTTTTTGGGTGAGGGAAACAAAAACCACAGTCGCTTTGCTGGCTGTTGCCTGGCAGGCTGCAGAGGTCCGGGAATGTGTTTCATCGCCTGTGCAAAGCTGGGCTCTGTGGATACACTCAGTGGAACAGCGTCTGAGATGTCAGCAGGGAGCTGATAATTGTCTCCAGCCCATCGAGCGAGAGGTTCGAGTGCTGTTCGGGGCACATCTCCCTCTCTCTCTCTCCCTCTCCCTCTCTTTTTTTTTGCAAAAATATACTTTATTCATAAAATATCTTCAATCACATTCCAAACCATTTCAAAAACACCATTACAACAGTACAATCCGGTTAAACTTTTACAAAATGTATCACCAGGTGCATCAGTACAAACAATATTACAATCATTTACAGCCTTTCATTGTGAGCTGTACAGCCCGAGGGGCTCTGAACAGTTCCCAGTCTCTCGGTGCGCTGTGGCAGAAAGGTCTTAGACAGCGACCCTTCCCCATTGCGCCTTTGCGGCAGCTGCCCCAAGCTTTAGTGCGTCCCTCAGCACGTAGTCCTGAACTTTTTCTCTCTCGCTGGAGTTGTTGCTGCCCTCGCCTGTTTGCTGGGTCCCGGGGAACTGTGCGACTGGGGACTGAACTGTGCACCCCTCACCCTCCTCTGTCTGTGTGTGTGTGTGTGTCTGTCGGTTGTGTGAGTGTGTGTTTGTGAGAGGGTGTGGGCCGTCTTTAATCAATTAAAGGTCCCCGGACAGAAAACAGCTCTCTTCCCAGATCCGTCAGGAGGAGAGAATTCTCCAAAAAAGGAAACGCTCTATCCTGGTGGGCTGCATTCTCTGGCCTCGGCTCAGGAGAGAGGGAGAGGCTGCCACCCTCTAGCGGAGAGCCTCGAGTTGCAGGGCTGATGTACCCTCCAGGTTCCCTCGCCCGCCTACTGGTTGGCAAGCCGGAGACTGGGGTGGGGGGGTGGGGGCGAGGACTACCTGGCAAGGCAAAGGGGCAACCCTCGGTGCCCTACCCAGCCTGCCGGGGTGAGGGGGCGGGTCAGGCACATTGGGGAAACGAGGGGGGCGATTTGGGGTGGTTGGGGGAGGGGGTCGACGACAACGGGAGCTGATGCCCGCCCCCCCACCCCCCAAAACGAACGCGGGACAGTGTCCCGAACCCAGCCCATGGGGGTCCGAGGTCAAAAACGCTGGGGGAGAGGGGAGCGGGCAAGGATGGCAAAGCGGGCACGAGCAGGCGGGCAACCACAACCCAGCGGACCACGGCGTCAGGTGGCGAGGTTCCAGCAGCCTCACCATCGTCAACGAGCAGGGCACAGAGCAACAGGCAGAACCACGGACAGTCAGAGCTACCAACGGAGGGTGTGGGGTATATCAGAGTGTACAGTGAGGGGTGTGGGGTATATCAGAGTGTTACAGTGAGGGGTGTCGGGTATTTCAGAATGTTAAAGTGAGGGGTATAAAGAGTGTGACATTGAGGGGTGTGGGATATATCAGTGTTACAGTGAGGGGTGTGGGATATATCAGTGTTACAGTGAGGGGTGTGGGGTATATCAGTGTTACAGTAAGGGGTGTGGGCCATATCAGAGTGTTGCATTGAGGGGTGTGGGATATATCAGAGTGTTACAGTGAGGGGTATGGGATGTATCAGAGTGTTACAGTGAGGGGTGTGGGATATATCAGAGTGTTACAGTGAGGGTTGTGGGTTATATCAGAGTGTTACAGTGAGGGGGGTGGAATATATCAGACTGTTACAGTGAGGGGTGTGGGAGATATCAAAGTGTCACAGCGAGGGGTGTGGGATATATCAAAGTGTCACAGCAAGGGGTGTGGGATATATCTGAGTGTTACAGTGAAAGGTGTGGGAGATATCAAAGTGTCACAGCGAGGGGTGTGGGATACATCAGAGTGTTACAGTGAGGTGTGTGGGATATATCAGAGTGGTACAGTGAGGGATATTGGGTATATCAGGGTGTTACAGTGAGGGGTGTGGGATATATCAGAGTGGTACAGTGAGGGATATGGGGTATATCAGAGTGTTACAGTGAGGGGTGTGGGGTATATCAGAGTGTTACAGTGAGGGGTGTGGGATATATCAGAGTGGTACAGTGAGGGATATGGGGTATATCAGAGTGTTACAGTGAGGGGTGTGGGGTATATCAGAGTGTTACAGTGAGGAGTGTGCGGTATATCAGAGTGTTACAGTGAGGGATGTGGGGTATATCAGAGTGTTACTGTGAGGGGTGTGGGGTATATCAGAGTGTTACAGTGAGGGGTGTGAGGTATATCAGAGTGTTACAGTGAGGGGTGTGGGGTATATCAGATTGTTACAGTGAGGGGTGTGAGGTATATCAGAGTGTTACAGTGAGGGGTGTGGGGTATGTCAGAGTGTTACAGTGAGGGATGTGAGGTATATCAGAGTGTTACAGTGAGGGGTGTGGGGTATATCAGAATGTTACAGTGAGGGGTGTGGGGTATATCAGATTGTTACAGTGACGGGTGTTGGGTATATCACAGTGTTACAGTAAGGGGTGTAGGGTATATCAGAGTGTTAAAGTGAGGGGTGTGGGATATATCAGAGTGTTACAGTGAGGGGTGTGCGGTATATCAGAGTGTTACAGTGAGGGGTGTGGGGTATATCAGAGTGTTACAGTGAGGGGTATGGGGTATATCAGAGTGTTACAGTGAGGGTGTCGCGTATATCAGTGTTAAAGTGAGGAGTGTGGGGTATATCAGAGTGTTACAGTGAGGGGTGTGGGGTATATCAGAGTGTTGCAGTGAGGGGTGTGGGGTATATCAGAGTGTTACAGTCAGGGGTGTGGGGTATATCAAAGTGTTACAGAGAGGGGTGTGGGTTATATCAGAGTGTTACAGTGAGGGGTGTGGGATATATCAGAGTGGTACAGTGAGGGATATGAGGTATATCAGAGTGGTACAGTGAGGGATATTGGGTATATCAGGGTGTTACAGTGAGGGGTGTGGGATATATCAGAGTGGTACAGTGAGGGATATGGGGTATATCAGAGTGTTACAGTGAGGGGTGTGGGGTATATCAGAGTGTTACAGTGAGGGGTGTGGGATATATCAGAGTGGTACAGTGAGGGATATGGGGTATATCAGAGTGTTACAGTGAGGGGTGTGGGGTATATCAGAGTGTTACAGTGAGGAGTGTGCGGTATATCAGAGTGTTACAGTGAGGGATGTGGGGTATATCAGAGTGTTACTGTGAGGGGTGTGGGGTATATCAGAGTGTTACAGTGAGGGGTGTGAGGTATATCAGAGGGTTACAGTGAGGGGTGTGGGGTATATCAGATTGTTACAGTGAGGGGTGTGAGGTATATCAGAGTGTTACAGTGAGGGGTGTGGGGTATGTCAGAGTGTTACAGTGAGGGATGTGAGGTATATCAGAGTGTTACAGTGAGGGGTGTGGGGTATATCAGAATGTTACAGTGAGGGGTGTGGGGTATATCAGATTGTTACAGTGACGGGTGTTGGGTATATCACAGTGTTACAGTAAGGGGTGTAGGGTATATCAGAGTGTTAAAGTGAGGGGTGTGGGATATATCAGAGTGTTACAGTGAGGGGTGTGCGGTATATCAGAGTGTTACAGTGAGGGGTGTGGGGTATATCAGAGTGTTACAGTGAGGGGTATGGGGTATATCAGAGTGTTACAGTGAGGGTGTCGCGTATATCAGTGTTAAAGTGAGGAGTGTGGGGTATATCAGAGTGTTACAGTGAGGGGTGTGGGGTATATCAGAGTGTTGCAGTGAGGGGTGTGGGGTATATCAGAGTGTTACAGTCAGGGGTGTGGGGTATATCAAAGTGTTACAGAGAGGGGTGTGGGTTATATCAGAGTGTTACAGTGAGGGGTGTGGGATATATCAGAGTGGTACAGTGAGGGATATGAGGTATATCAGAGTGGTACAGTGAGGGATATTGGGTATATCAGGGTGTTACAGTGAGGGGTGTGGGATATATCAGAGTGTTACAGTGAGGGGTATGGGGTATATCAGAGTGTTACAGTGAGGGGTGTGGGGTATATCAGAGTGTTACAGTGAGGGGTGTGGGATATATCAGAGTGGTACAGTGAGGGATATGGGGTATATCAGAGTGTTACAGTGAGGGGTGTGGGGTATATCAGAGTGTTACAGTGAGGAGTGTGCGGTATATCAGAGTGTTACAGTGAGGGATGTGGGGTATATCAGAGTGTTACTGTGAGGGGTGTGGGGTATATCAGAGTGTTACAGTGAGGGGTGTGAGGTATATCAGAGGGTTACAGTGAGGGGTGTGGGGTATATCAGATTGTTACAGTGAGGGGTGTGAGGTATATCAGAGTGTTACAGTGAGGGGTGTGGGGTATGTCAGAGTGTTACAGTGAGGGATGTGAGGTATATCAGAGTGTTACAGTGAGGGGTGTGGGGTATATCAGAATGTTACAGTGAGGGGTGTGGGGTATATCAGATTGTTACAGTGACGGGTGTTGGGTATATCACAGTGTTACAGTAAGGGGTGTAGGGTATATCAGAGTGTTAAAGTGAGGGGTGTGGGATATATCAGAGTGTTACAGTGAGGGGTGTTTGTTATATCAGAGTGTTACAGTGAGGGGTGTGGGGTATATCAGAGTGTTACAGTGAGGGGTATGGGGTATATCAGAGTGTTACAGTGAGGGTGTCGCGTATATCAGTGTTAAAGTGAGGAGTGTGGGGTATATCAGAGTGTTACAGTGAGGGGTGTGGGGTATATCAGAGTGTTGCAGTGAGGGGTGTGGGGTATATCAGAGTGTTACAGTCAGGGGTGTGGGGTATATCAAAGTGTTACAGAGAGGGGTGTGGGTTATATCAGAGTGTTACAGTGAGGGGTGTGGGGTATATCAGAGTGTTGCAGTGAGGGGTGTGGGGTATATCAGAGTGTTACAGTGAGGGGTGTGGGATATATCAGAGTGTTACAGGGAGGGGTGTGGGGTATATCAGAGTGTTACAGGGAGGGGTGTGGGGTATATCAGTGTGTTACAGGGAGGGGTGTGGGGTATATCAGAGTGTTACAGTGAGGGGTGTGGGATATATCAGAGTGTTACAGTGAGGGGTGTGGGGTATATCAGTGTTACAGTGAGGGGTGTGGGGCATATCAGATTGCTACAGTGAGGGGTGTGGGGTATTTCAGTGTTACAGTGAGGGGTGTGGGGTATATCAGAGTGTTACAGTGAGGGGTGTGGGGTATTTCAGTGTTACAGTGAGGGGTGTGGGGTATATCAGAGTGTTACAGTGAGGGGTGTTGGGTATATCAGAGTGTTACAGTGAGGGGTGTGGGGTATATCAGTGTGTTACAGTGAGGGGTAGGGGGTATATCTGAGTGTTACAGTGAGGGGCGTGGGGTATATCAGAGTGTTACAGTGAGGGGTGTGGGGTATATCAGAGTGTTACAGTGACTGGTGTGGGGTATATCAGTGGTACAGTGAGGGATATGGTGTATATCAGAGTGTTACAGTGAGGGGTGTGGGATATATCAGAGTGTTACAGTGAGGGGTGTATGATATATCAGAGTGTTACAGTGAGGGTTGAGGGATATATCAGAGTGTTACAGTGAGGGGTGTGGGGTAAATCAGAGTGTAACAGTGAGGGGTGTGAGGTATATCAGAGTGTTACACTGACGGGTGTGGGGTATATCAGAGTGTTACTGTGAGGGATGGGAGCTAAACCAGAGTGTTACCGTGAGGGGGTGTGTGGTTTATCAGAGTGTTAGAGTGAGGGTGTGGTGTATATCAGAAGTGTTACAGTGAGCGGTTTGGGGATTATCTGAGTGTTACAGTGAGTGGTGTGGGGTATATCAGAGTGTTACAGTGAGGGGTGTGGGATATATCAAAGTGTTGCAGTGAGGGGTGTGGGGTATATCAGATTGTTACCGTGAGGGGTATGGGGTATATCAGAGTGTTAGAGTGAGGGGTGTGGGGTATATCAGTGTCTGACCGTGAGGGGTGTGGGGTATATCAGAGTGTTACAGTGAGGGGTGTGAGGTATATCAGAGTGTTACAGTGAGGGGTGTGGGGTATATCAGTGTTACAGTGAGGGGTGTTTGTTATATCAGAGTGTTACAGTGAGGGTTGTGGGGTATATCAGAGTGTTACAGTGAGGGGTGTGGTGTTTACCAGAGTGTTAGATTGAGGGATGTGAGGTATATCAGATTGTTACAGTGAGGGAAGTGGGGTATATCAGAGTGTTACAGTGAGGGGTGTGGGTTATATCAGAGTGTTACAGTGAGGGGTGTTTGTTATATCAGAGTGTTACAGTGAGGGTTGTGGGGTATATCAGATTGTTACAGTGAGGGGTGCGGTGTATATCAGAGCGTTACAGTGGGGAGTGTGGGATATATCAGAGTGTTACAGTGAGGGGTGTGCGGTATATCAGAGTGTTACAGTGAGGGGTGTGGGGTATATCAGAGTGTTACAGTGAGGGGTGTGCGGTATATCAGAGTGTTACAGTGAGGGGTGTGCGGTATATCAGAGTGCAACAGTGAGGGGTGTGGGTATATCTCATTGCTACAGTGAAGCTGTGTAGGGTATAGCTGACTGCTTAAGTGATGGGTATGGGATATATCAGAGTGTTACAGTGAGGGGTGTGGGATATATCAGAGTGTTACAGTGAGGAATGTGGGGTCTATCAGAGTGTTACTGTGAGGGGTGTGGGGTATATCAGAGTGTTACAGAGAGGGGTGTGGTGTATATCAGAGTGTTACAGTGAGGGGTGTGGTATATATCAGAGTATTACAGTGAGGGGTGTGGGATATATCAAAGTGTTACAGTGAGGGGTGTGGGGTATATCAGAGTGTTACAGTGAGGGGTGTGGGGTATATCATAGTGTTACAGAGAGGGGTGTGGGATATATCAGAGTATTACAGTGAGGGGTGAGGTTTTTATCAGCGTGTAACAGTGAGGGGTGTGGTGTATATCAGAGTGTTACAGTGAGGGGTGTGGGATATATCAGAGTGTTACAGTGAGGGGTGTTGGGTATAACAGAGTGTTACAGTGAGGGGTGTGAGGTATATCAGAGTGTTACACTGACGGGTGTGGGGTATATCAGAGTGTTACTGTGAGGGATGGGAGCTAAACCAGAGTGTTACCGTGAGGGGGTGTGTGGTTTATCAGAGTGTTAGAGTGAGGGTGTGGTGTATATCAGAAGTGTTACAGTGAGCGGTTTGGGGATTATCTGAGTGTTACAGTGAGTGGTGTGGGGTATATCAGAGTGTTACAGTGAGGGGTGTGGGATATATCAAAGTGTTGCAGTGAGGGGTGTGGGGTATATCAGATTGTTACCGTGAGGGGTATGGGGTATATCAGAGTGTTAGAGTGAGGGGTGTGGGGTATATCAGTGTCTGACCGTGAGGGGTGTGGGGTATATCAGAGTGTTACAGTGAGGGGTGTGAGGTATATCAGAGTGTTACAGTGAGGGGTGTGGGGTATATCAGTGTTACAGTGAGGGGTGTTTGTTATATCAGAGTGTTACAGTGAGGGTTGTGGGGTATATCAGAGTGTTACAGTGAGGGGTGTGGTGTTTACCAGAGTGTTAGATTGAGGGATGTGAGGTATATCAGATTGTTACAGTGAGGGAAGTGGGGTATATCAGAGTGTTACAGTGAGGGGTGTGGGTTATATCAGAGTGTTACAGTGAGGGGTGTTTGTTATATCAGAGTGTTACAGTGAGGGTTGTGGGGTATATCAGATTGTTACAGTGAGGGGTGCGGTGTATATCAGAGCGTTACAGTGGGGAGTGTGGGATATATCAGAGTGTTACAGTGAGGGGTGTGCGGTATATCAGAGTGTTACAGTGAGGGGTGTGCGGTATATCAGAGTGCAACAGTGAGGGGTGTGGGTATATCTCACTGCTACAGTGAAGCTGTGTAGGGTATAGCTGACTGCTTAAGTGATGGGTATGGGATATATCAGAGTGTTACAGTGAGGGGTGTGGGATATATCAGAGTGTTACAGTGAGGAATGTGGGGTCTATCAGAGTGTTACTGTGAGGGGTGTGGGGTATATCAGAGTGTTACAGAGAGGGGTGTGGTGTATATCAGAGTGTTACAGTGAGGGGTGTGGTATATATCAGAGTATTACAGTGAGGGGTGTGGGATATATCAAAGTGTTACAGTGAGGGGTGTGGGGTATATCAGAGTGTTACAGTGAGGGGTGTGGGGTATATCATAGTGTTACAGAGAGGGGTGTGGGATATATCAGAGTATTACAGTGAGGGGTGAGGTTTTTATCAGCGTGTAACAGTGAGGGGTGTGGGGTATATCAGAGTGTTACAGAGAGGGGTGTGGTGTATATCAGAGTGTTACAGTGAGGGGTGTGGTATATATCAGAGTATTACAGTGAGGGGTGTGGGATATATCAAAGTGTTACAGTGAGGGGTGTGGGGTATATCAGAGTGTTACAGTGAGGGGTGTGGGGTATATCATAGTGTTACAGAGAGGGGTGTGGAATATATCAGAGTATTACAGTGAGGGGTGAGGTTTTTATCAGCGTGTAACAGTGAGGGGTGTGGTGTATATCAGAGTGTTACAGTGAGGGGTGTGGGATATATCAGAGTGTTACAGTGAGGGGTGTTGGGTATAACAGAGTGTTACAGTGAGGGGTGTGGGGTATATCAGAGTGTTACAGTGAGGGGTGTGGGGTATATCAGAGTGTTACAGTGAGGGGTGTGAGGTATATCAGAGTGTTGCAGTGAGGGGTGTGGGATATATCAGAGTGTTACAGTGAGGTGTGTGGGGTATATCAGTGTGTTACAGTGAGGGGTGTGGGGTATATCAGAGTGTTACAGTGAGGGGAGTGGGGTATATCAGTGTGTTACAGTGATGATTGTGGAGTATATCAGAGTGTTACAGTGAGGGGTGTGGTGTATATCAGAGTGTTACAGTGAGGGGTGTGGGATATATCAGAGTGTTACAGTGAGGGGAGTGGGGTATATCAGTGTGTTACAGTGATGATTGTGGAGTATATCAGATTGTTACAGTGTGGGGTGTGGGATATATCAGAGTGTTACAGTGAGGGGTGTGGGGTATATCAGTGTGTTACAGTGAGGGGTGTGGGATATGTCAGAGTGTTACAGTGAGGAGTCTCGGGTATATCAGAGTGTTACAGTGAGGGGTGTGGGATAAATCAGAGTGTTACAGTGAGGGGTGTGGGGTATATCAGAGTGTTACAGTGTGGGGTGTGGGATAAATCAGAGTGTTACAGTGAGGGGTGTGGGGTATATCAGAGTGTTACAGTGAGGGGTGTGGGATATATCAAGAGTGTTACAGTGCGGGGTGTGGGGTATATCAGTGTGTTACAGTGAGGGGTGTGGGATATGTCAGAGTGTTACAGTGAGGAGTCTCGGGTATATCAGAGTGTTACAGTGAGGGGTGTGGGATAAATCAGAGTGTTACAGTGAGGGGTGTGGGGTATATCAGAGTGTTACAGTGTGGGGTGAGGGATAAATCAGAGTGTTACAGTGAGGGGTGTGGGGTATATCAGAGTGTTACAGTGAGGGGTGTGGGATATATCAGAGTGTTACAGTGCGGGGTGTGGGGTATATCAGAGTGTTACAGTGAGGGGTGTGGGATGTAACAGAATGTTATAGTGAGGGATGTGGTGTATATCAGAGTGTTACAGTGAGGGGTATGGGGTATATCAGAGTGTTACAGTGATGGGTGTGGGGTATATCAGAGTGTTACAGTGAGGGGTGTGGGGTATATCAGAGTGTTACAGTGAGGAGTGTGCGGTATATCAGAGTGTTACAGTGAGGGGTGTGGGGTATATCAGAGTGTTACTGTGAGGGGTGTGGGGTATATCAGAGTGTTACAGTGAGGGGTGTGGGGTATATCAGAGTGTTACTGTGAGGGGTGTGGGGTATATAAGAGTGTTACAGTGAGGGGTGTGAGGTACATCAGAGGGTTACAGTGAGGGGGTGTGGGGTATATCAGATTGTTACAGAGAGGGGTGTGAGGTACATCAGAGTGTTACAGTGAGGGGTGTGGGGTATATCAGAGTGTTACAGTGAGGAATGTGAGGTATATCAGAGTGTTACAGTGAGGGGTGTGGGGTATATCAGATTGTTACAGTGAGGGGTGCGCGGTATATCAGTGTGTTACAGTGAGGGGTGTCGGGTATATCAGAGTGTTACAGTGAGGGGTGTGGGGTATATCAGAGTGTTACAGTGAGGGGTGTGGGATATATCAGAGTGTTACTGTGAGGGGTGTCGGGTTTATCAGAGTGTTACAGTGATGATTGTGGAGTATATCAGAGTGTTACAGTGAGGGGTGTGGTGTATATCAGAGTGTTACAGTGAGGGGTGTGGGATATATCAGCATGTTACAGTGAGGTGAGTGGGATATATCAGAGTGTTACAGTGTGGGGTGTGGGGCATATCAGAGTGTTACAGTGAGGGGTGTGGGGTATATCAGAGTGTTACAGTGAGGGGTGTGGTGTATATCAGAAGTGTTACAGTGAGCAGTTTGGGGATTATCTGAGTGTTACAGTGAGTGGTGTGGGGTATATCAGAGTGTTACAGTGAGGGGTGTGGGATATATCAAAGTGTTGCAGTGAGGGGTGTGGGGTATATCAGATTGTTACCGTGAGGGGTATGGGGTATATCAGAGTGTTAGAGTGAGGGGTGTGGGGTATATCAGTGTCTGACCGTGAGGGGTGTGGGGTATATCAGAGTGTTACAGTGAGGGGTGTGAGGTATATCAGAGTGTTACAGTGAGGGGTGTGGGGTATATCAGTGTTACAGTGAGGGGTGTTTGTTATATCAGAGTGTTACAGTGAGGGTTGTGGGGTATATCAGAGTGTTACAGTGAGGGGTGTGGTGTTTACCAGAGTGTTAGATTGAGGGATGTGAGGTATATCAGATTGTTACAGTGAGGGAAGTGGGGTATATCAGAGTGTTACAGTGAGGGGTGTGGGTTATATCAGAGTGTTACAGTGAGGGGTGTTTGTTATATCAGAGTGTTACAGTGAGGGTTGTGGGGTATATCAGATTGTTACAGTGAGGGGTGCGGTGTATATCAGAGCGTTACAGTGGGGAGTGTGGGATATATCAGAGT
>NW_027598073.1:0-55496 GCF_964194155.1 Cetorhinus maximus
CCCCGTGCTGTACCTGCCCATGGAGTGTATGATGGGGACAGTGTAAAGAGCGCTTTACTCTGTACCTAACCCAGTGCTATACCTGCCCTGGGAGTGTTTGATGGGGACGGTGCAGAGGGAGCTTTACTCTGTATCTAACCCCCTGCTGTACCTGTCCTTGGCGTGTTTGATGGGGACAGTGTAGAGGGAGTTTTACTCTGTATCTAACCCTGTGCTGTACCAGTCCTGGGAGTGTTTCATGGGGACGGTGTAGAGGGAGCTTTACTCTGTATCTAACCCCGTGCTGTACCTGTCCTGGGTGTGTTTGACGTGAACATTGTAGAGGGAGCTTTACTCTGTATCTATCCCCTTGCTGTCCCCGTCCTGGGAGTGTTTGATGGGGGGAGTGTAGAGAGAGCTTAACTCTGTACCTAACCCCGTGCTCTACCTGCCCTGGGAGTTTTTGTTGGGACGGTGTAGAGGGAGCTTAACTCTATATCTGACCCCAAGCTGTACCTGTCCTGGGAGTGTTTGATGGGGACATTGTAGAGGGAGCTTTACTCTGTATCTAAACCCGTGCTGTTCCTGTCCTGGGTGTCTTTGATGGGGACGGTGTAGAGCGAGCTTTACTCTGTATCTAAACCCATGCTGTTCCTGTCCTGGGAGTGTTTGATGGTCACAGTGTAGAGGGAGCTTTACTCTGTATCTAACCCCGTGCTGTACCTGTCCGGGCAGTGGTTGATGGGGACAGTGTAGAGAGAGCTTTACTCTGTATCTTACCCCGTGCTGTACCTGTCCTGGGAGTGTTTGATGGGGACGGTGTAGAGGGAGCTTTACTCTGCATCTAACCCCGTGCTGTACCTGTCCTGGGAGTGTTTGAGGGAGACAATGTAAAGGGAGCTTTATTCTGTATCTAACCCCGTGCTGTAGCTGCCCTCGGAGTGTTTGATGAGGACGGTGTAGAGGGAGCTTTACTCTGTATCTAACCCCGTGCTGTACCTGTCCTGGGAGTGTTTGATGGGGACATTATAGAGGGAGCTTTACTCTGTATTTAACCCCGTGCTGTACCTGTCCTGGAAGTGTTTGATGGGGACAGCGTAGAGTGAGCTTTACTCTGTATCTAACACCGTGCTGTACCTGTGCTGGGAGTGTTTGATGGGGACTGTGTAGAGTGAGCTTTACTCTGTATCTAACCACGTGCTGTACATGCCCTGGGAGTGTTTGATGGGGACGGTGTAGCGGGGGCTTTACTCTGTATCTAACCCCGTGCTGTACCTATCCTGCGAGTGTTTGATGGGGACTGTGTAGAGTGAGCTTTTCTCTGTATCTAACCCCGTGCTGTACCTGTCCTGGGAGAGTTTGATGGGGACGTTGTAGAGGGAGCTTTATTCTGTATCTAACCCCGTGCTGTACCTGTCCTGGGAGTGGTGGATGGGGACGGTGTGGAGGGAGCTCTACTCTGTATCTAACCCCGTGCTGTATCTGACCTGGGAGTGTTTGATGGGCACAGTGTAGAGGGAGCTTTACTCAGTATCTAACCCCGTGCACTACCTGCTCTGGGAGTGTTTGATGGGGACAGTGTAGAGGGAGCTTTACTCTGTATCTAACCCCGTGCTGTACCAGCCTTTGGAGTGTTTGATGGGGACAGTGTAGAGAGCGCTTTACTCTGTACCTAACCCAGTGCTATACCTGCCCTGGGAGTGTTTGATGGGGACGGTGTAGAGGGATCTTTACTCTGGATCTAACACCCTGCTGTACCTGTCCTTGGCATGTTTGATGGGGACAGTGTAGAGGGAGCTTCACTCTGTATCTAACCCCGTGCTGTTCCTGCCCTGGGAGTGTTTGAGGGGACGGTGTAGAGGGAGCTTTACTCTGTATCTAACCCTGTGCTGTACCTGTCCTGGGAGTGTTTCATGGGGACGGTTTAGAGGGAGCTTTACTCTGTATCTAACCCCGTGCTGTACATGTCCTGGGAGTGTTTGATGGGGACAGTGTAGAGGGAGCTATACTCTGTATCTACCCCTGTGCTCTACCTGCCCTGGGAGTGTTTGATGGGGACAGTGTAGAGTGAGCTTTACTCTGTATCTAACCCCGTGCTGTACCTGTCCTGGGAGTGTTTGATGGGGGCAGTTTAGAGGGAGCTTTACTCTTTATATAACCCCGTGCTGTACCTTTCCTGGGAGTGTTTGACTCAAACAGTGTAGGGGGAGCTTTACCCTGTACCTGATCCCATGCTGTACTTGTCCTGGGAGTGCATGATGGGGACATTGTAGAGGGAGCTTTACTCTGTATCTAACCCCGTGCTGTACCTGTCCTGGGGGTGTTTGATGGGGACTGTGCAGAGGGAGCTTTACTCTGTATCTTATCCCGTGCTGTACCTTTCCTGGGAGTGTTTGATGGGAACAGTGTAGAGGGAGCTTTACTCTGTATCTAAATCTGTGCTGTACCTGTCCTGGGAGTGTTTGATGGCGACAGTGTAGAGAGAGCTTTACTCTGTACCTAACCCCGTGTTGTACCTGCCCTGGGAGTGTTTGATGAGGACTGTGTAGAGGGAGCTTTACTCTGTATCTAACCCCATGATGTACCTGACTTGGGAGTGTTTGATGGGGACAGTGTTGAGGGTACTTTACTCTGTATCTAACTCCATGCTGTACCTGCCCTGGGAGTGTTTGATGGGGACGGTAAAGAGGGAGAATAACTCTGTATCTAACCCCGTGCTGTACCTGTCCTGGGGGTGTTTGATGGGTACAGTATCGAGGGAGCTTTACTCTGTATGTAACCCCGTGCTTTTCCTGTCCTGGGAGTGTTTAATGTGTACAGTATAGAGGGAGCTTTACTCTGTATCTAACCCCATGCTGTACCTTTCCTGGGAGTGTTTGATGGGGACAGTATCGAGGGATCTTTACTCTGTATCTAACCCCGTGCTGTACCTGTGCTGGGAGTGCTTGATGGGGACAGTATCGAGGGAACTTTACTCTGTATCTAACCACGTGCTGTACCTGTACTGGGAGTGTTTGATGGGGACAGTATCGAGGGATCTTTACTCTGTATCTAACCCCATGCTGTTCCTGCCCTGGGAATGTTTGATGGGGACAGTATAGATGGAGCTTTACTCTGTATCTAACCCCGTGCTGTACCTGCCCTGGGAGTGTTTGATGGGGACAGTGTAGAGGGAGCTTTACTCTGTATCTAACCCCGTGTTGTACCAGTCCTGGGAGTGTTCGATGGTGACAGTATAGAGGGAGCTTTACTCTGTATCTAACCCCGTGCTGTACCTGCCCTGGGAGTGTTTGATGGGGACAGTGTAGAGGGAGCTTTACTCTGTATCTAACCCCGTGTTGTACCAGTCCTGGGAGTGTTCGATGGTGACAGTATAGAGGGAGCTTTACTCTGTATCTAACCACGTGCTCTACCTGCCCTGGGAGTGTTTGATGGGGACAGTGTAGGGGGAGCATTACTCTGTATCTAACCCCGTGCTGTACCTGCCCTGGGAGTGTTTGATGGAGACAGTGTAGAGGGAGCTTTACTCTGTATCTAACCCCGTGCTGCACCAGTCCTGGGAGTGTTTGATGGAGACAGTGTAGAGGGAGCTTTACTCTGTATCTAACCCCGTGCTGTACCTGCCCTGGGACTGTTTGATGGGGAGAGAATAGAGGGAGCTTAACTCTGTATCTAACCTTGTTCTGTTCCTGTCGTGGGAGTGTTTGATGGGGACGGTATAGAGGGAGCATTACTCTGTATCTAACCCCGTGCTGTACCTGTCCTGGGAGTGTTTGATGGGGACAGTGTAGAGGAAGCTTTACTCTGTATCTAACCCTGAGCTGTACCTGTCCTGGGAGTGTTTGATGGGGACAGTGTAGAGGGAGCTTTACTCTGAATCTAACCCCGTGCTGTAGTTCCCCTAGGAGTTTTTGATAGAGAGAATGCAGAGGGGCCTTTATTCTGTATCTAAACCCGTGCTGTACCTGCCCTGGGAGTGTTTGATTGGCACAGTGTAGAGGGAGCTTTACTCTGTATCTAACCCTGTGCTGTACCTGGCCTGGGAGTGTTTGATGGTGACTGTGTAGAGGGAGATTTACTCTGTATCTAACCCCATGATGTACCTGCACTGGGAGTGTTTGATGGGCACAGTGTAGAGGGAGCATTACTCTCTATCTAACCCCGTGCTGTACCTGTCCTGGGAGTGTTTGATGGGGACTGTATTGAGGGAGCTTTACTCTGTATCTAGCCCCGTGCTGTACCTGCCCTGGGAGTGTTTGATGGGGACAGTGTAGAGGGAGCTTTACTCTGTATCTAACCCCGTGCTGTACCTGTCCTGGGAGTGTTTGATGGGGACAGTATCGATGAAGCTTTACTCTGTATCTAACCCCGTGCTGTACCTGTCCTGGGAGTGTTTGATGGGGACACTATCGTGGGAGCTTTACTCTGTATCTAACCCCGTGCGGTACCTGTCCTGGGAGTGTTTGATGCGGACAGTATCGTGGGAGCTTTACTCTGTATCTAATCCCGTGCTGTACCTGTCCTGGGAGTGTTTGATGGGCACAGTATCGAGGGAACTTTACTCTGTATATAACCCCGTTGTGTACCTGTCCTGGGCGTGTTTGATGGGTACAGTATCGAGGGAGCTTTACTCTGTATCTAACCCCGTGCTGTAGCTGTCCTGGGAATGTTAGATGAGTACAGTATCGAGGGAGCTTTTCTCTGTATCTAACCCTGTGCTGTACCTGTCCTGGGAGTGTTTGATGGGGACAGTATCGAGGGAGCTTTACTCTGGATCTAACCCCGTGCTGTACCTGTCCTGGGAGTGTTTGATGGGGACAGTATAGATGGAGCTTTACTCTGTATCTAACCCCGTGCTGTACCTGTCCTGGGGGTGTTTGATGGGTACAGTATCGAGGGAGCTTTACTCTGTATCTAACCCCGTGCTGTTCCTGTCCTGGGAGTGTTTAATGTGTACAGTATAGAGGGAGCTTTACTCTGTATCTAACCCCATGCTGTACCTTTCCTGGGCGTGTTTGATGGGGACAGTATCGAGGGAGCTTTACTCTGTATCTAACCCCGTGCTGTACCTGTGCTGGGAGTGCTTGATGGGGACAGTATCGAGGGAACTTTACTCTGTATCTAACCACGTGCTGTACCTGTACTGGGAGTGTTTGATGGGGACAGTATCGAGGGATCTTTACTCTGTATCTAACCCCGTGCTGTACCTGTCTTGGGAGTGTTTGATGGGGACAGTATAGATGGAGCTTTACTCTGTATCTAACCCCATGCTGTACCTGTCCTGGGGGTTTTTGATGGGTACAGTATCGAGGGAGCTTTACTCTGTATCTAACCCCGTGCAGTTCCTGTCCTGGGAGTGTTTAATGTGTACAGTATAGAGGGAGCTTTACTCTGTATCTATCCCCGTTCTGTACCTGTCCTGGGAGTGTTTAATGGGTACAGTATAGAGGGTGCTTTACTCTGTATCTAACCCCATGCTGTACCTTTCCTGGGAGTGTTTGATGGGGACAGTATCGAGGGAGCTTTACTCTGTATCTAACCCCGTGCTGTACCTGTGCTGGGAGTGCTTGATGGGGACAGTATCGAGGGAACTTTACTCTGTATCTAACCACGTGCTGTACCTGTCCTGGGAGTGTTTGATGGGGACTGTATTGAGGGATCTTTACTCTGTCTCTAGCCCCTGCTGCATCATCTCTGAGAGTGTTTGTCGGCAACATTCTCGCCCAAAACAAAAACAATCCACAAATCAGGCCTAAAAAATTGAACATCAGTTTCCTTGTTTGATTCTCCCTGGTCTGTTCTGATTCTCTGATAGATTCCTCATGTTTACCCTCCACATGAGCAGTCATCCTAATCCCGTCTACCTGTCCTGCTCCCAACGCGGCATCCGACTACAATAAGGCCAGTGATACAGGAGCGTCTCAGCGAGTGAGACAGGTGAGTCTTGAACCTGACCTGGGTGTATGTGAGTGACCCCAGTTAATCCGACACTCCAGGGACAGTTTAGACAGTTCGAGTGCATCGCAGCTTTGCCAGAATGAGACCTGGATTCCAAGGGTTAAATTGCAAAGTGAGATTGCACAAAGTCGGGTTGTATTCCCTGAAATTTAGTAGCATCAGTGGTGACTTGATCAAATGGTCAAATCCTATTGATGTTACCTGTATGTTGCAAAGTTATTCTGATAATTTTCATCCCACAGAGTCAAAATTTCTGCGATTCTGTGTCTGAGTCAGAACTTCAAATAGTTCAGTTTCACTGTTTTAAATAAGCAGTCACTTTTCTGTGGTGGATTTTGAGATTGAGTATGGATCTCAGAATCTGTCAGTGGAAGGGAGTTTCTACAGAGAAAGGAAATGGGATTGATGAATAAAGGTGCAGGATTTTGTTCACTGCATTAGATTTTGTCTGTTGCAGTTTCCCAGAAGTTTACATTTTCATGGGAAAGGGATGATTATCCAATGTCAACAATTCAATTTCTTCAGACAAGTGAAAACGCAAGAGAAAGAGGGAATATACCAACACTGGAACAAAGAGGCAACTGTATGAGGAAGGTTTCAATTCTCTGCATGTTTTAATGTGAATTCCTGAGCTAAAGATTGAAATAAACAGGAGTTTAAATCTCACACTGGGATGCCGTACAATTTGAGTCCTGTTATCCTAAAATTATAAATAAAAGCCTACAATTAAACATTTCTTGTACAGAGCAAAGAGAATTTGTCTCTGTATCGAACCCCATACTATATTTGGGTTGGGAGTGTTTGATGAACAGTGTAGCCAAAGCTTTAGTTTGAAACAATCTTCTGCAAACGGCAATTGACGCAAAGTCTCTTGTTAATGTTTCAATCTGAGGATGATAGATTTTCGTTAGGCAAAGGTGTAAAGAGATATGGAGTTAGATCAGAGATCAGTCAGGATCTCATTGAATGTCAGATACAGGGTGTGGGGTGAAATGGAATCTTCCTCTTCCAATGTACTATGATAAATATCCTTCCTTCAATCTCTGTCTCTCGGTCTCCCTCTCGATCTGTGTCTCTGTCTTCTTCTCACTCGCTCGGTCTCTCTCTCTCTCTCTTCCTCTCTCTCAGAATCTATATAAATGACACAAACACCAGTCAGCCTTTTAGGTTTGTTGACAGAGGCCATATTATGTCCCCACAGCACTGGGACATTTTTGACAGAGTTGACTCCTCAGGAATGTGACGTTGGTACTTTCAACGTGACAGAGACACAACTATGGAGATACTGATCAGACACTCATCCCCCAAACACCAAATTTTGCACGGGTTCCAGGTCATCCCCACTCGCTGATTTAAAAAGATTTTCACCACATCCCCCCCCTTCATCCCTTTCTCAAAACCTTCGCCCTGTCTCTCCCTCTGTCACCATCGAACCAATTTTTTGAATTTGACTCTGTATGGACCCCATACTGTAATTGGGTTGGGAGTGTTTGATGAACAGTGTAGTCAAAGCTTCACTCTGAAACACTGGAATTGAGGTTAAGGGATGATTTGATCAAACGCTTCAAGATACTAATGTAAATGAATAATGTTTTTTATACCCAAGCATGTTGAAAAATATTTGGAGCTTTACCCTTTTCTCCAGCTGATGAACTTTTAATTTGAACACTTTTTAAATTGAACTCAAATTCAAAGGTGAATGACGCTTTTTAATCTCATAACTCAATTGTTGAGGGAGCTTTACTCTGTATGGAACCCCATGCTGTACCTGTTCTGGGAGTGTCTGATGGGGACAATTTAAGAACAACTTTAATTCCTATCTAACCCCGCGCTGTCCAATAACGGATGCAGATTCAGATAAATCGGATGTTTCATTTCTGTGTCACTTTCTGTATCTTGAAGCTTCTATTTGGAGCTGGAAATCTGTCAGTTGATGAATGTTGTCTTGAAAATTTCACCCTGAATAGTGTCAGCCTTATTATTGTGGAAACGTGTGAGTAAAGTGTTTGCATTCACACATTCCTACATTGTGAAATGTAAGTTAGCTTTGAAACAATAGGATGTAGGGCCAGGGAGTCTGAATGGACAAAAGGTTTTGGATGATTAAAGAGTGGATTTTAATGATGTCCTTTGAAGAAGCCGTTTACTGTAAATGTCCCGAGACAATGAAATGCTTTAGAGGAAATGTCCCGAGAGAGAGAAATGGTTCCCCAATGTCTGAAACACTTTCCCAAGTCTTCAGAGACATGAAGGGGCAGAGCTATGGTACGAAACAGATCATGAGATGCCAGAGAATCACAGAGTTGAAGTTGTGGGGCCCTCTACTGTTTCAGAATGTCAGTTTTGATATTTAACTCTGTGAAACCTGGCTAATGATTCAGAAAGCAGAAAGATCCAATCCAATCTGTAACCTGCACTGCAAATTCCAAAGAGATATGTACACCTTAAGTGAATGAGTGAAATAGTGAAAGATGGATTTCATTGTAGGCAAATGTGTGGCTCCTCACTTTAAAAAGGATGGAACAGGTTAAATTATAAATGGTGAAAAGCTGCAAACAGTGAGGGTCCAAAGAGTCCCTATCCATTTGTGTCAAGACTAAGAAAACATCAAACAGTTCCAATGAGAAATTAAATTTGATATTTGGGATAAAGCTGGTTACAAACTCACACTACCCATTCCATGAATCAGCCTCTGTAACCTGCACTTCAGCACATCACAAGAAAAGTTATATTTTCAACGGTTCTTGATTCCAGTCTGTAACTCAAACCCGCGTATTTATTATTACACATATAAACCCCCTGAACCCTTTGATTAGATTCCAGTCTGTAACTCAATCCCGGGTATCTATTATTCTGTATATAAACCCCCTGAACACCTTGATAAGATTCCAGTCTGTAACTCAATCCTTGGTATCCATTATTCTATATATAAACCCCCCGAACCCCTCGATTAGATTCCAGTCTGTAACTCACTCCTGGGTATCTATTATTTAATATATAAACCCCCTGAACCCCTGGATTAGATTCCAGTCTGTAACTCTCTCCCGGGTATCTATTATCCTATATATAAACTCCCCGAACCCCTCGATTAGATTCCAGTCTCTAACTCAATCCTTGGTATCTATTATTCTATATATAAACCCCACAAACCCCTCGATTAGATTCCAGCACTTCCACATCACAAGTTGAGGAAGGGGTCTCCCCCCATTTTAAAGATGGAGAAAGGATCTCCCTCCAATTTAAAGATGGAGAAGGGATATGTCACAGGATATTGTTCTTTACACTCAATAATGTTAACAAATTTCTCAACATTTTCAGTTTCCCCCTACACTTTCTCCTTCTCTCACCGTCATTTTCATTCTCTCCCTCTCCCACCCCATCTCTCTGCCACTCTACCACATTTCTCTGTTTCTCTCTCACACCCCATCACTTTACCCTAAACCCCCTCCCCTCCCTTCACCTCTCTCTCTCTCACCTCATCCCTTTTCCTTTCATTTTATCTCTTCTCTCTATCTCACTCACTCGCCCCAGCTCTCTTTCTCTCTCAACCTGTCTCTCCGTCGTTCTGTCTCTTTATCTCTCATTCCGGCTATCTCTCCCTCTCTCTCACTCCTTTCCTCCGTTGCTCTGCTCCTCTCTCTGTCGCCCCCATCTCTCTCCCTCTCGCCTTGTCTCTCTTTCTATCTCTGTACCTCTTTCATCCCATCTATCTCGCCCTCTCTCTCTCTCTCTCTCTCTCTCCCTCTCCCAGCTTCTTTTGAGCCAAAATTGGATATAAAGCTGAATGGAAAATTTTTTCAGGCTCCCGAGAATAGGCAGACGAGTCAGACCAGCGAAATGTGGATACAGAATTGGCTGATGGATAGGAAACAGAGAGTTCACGGATATTTTTCCGGCTGGATGTAGGATTGTAGTGGAGTTCCCCAGGGGTCAGTATTGGAACCCTGGATTTCCCTGATGTATATAAATGATTGAGATATTGGTGTGCAGGGGACCATTTCAGAGTTTGTGGATGGCACAAAACTTGGGAGAATGATAAACAGAGAGGGGGACAGTGTTGAGCATCAAAAGGACATTGACAAGTTGTTAGAGTGGGCAGATAGGTGGCCAACGATGTTCCTGGGCCTGTTTGATGGGACAGAGCAGAGGGAATGTTCCACTCTATCGAACCCCATACTGTATTTGGTTTGGGTGTGTTTGTTGAACAGTGTGGATGAAGCTTTACACTGGAATTTAGGTGAGGTTGTGATTTGATGAAATATTTCATTGTATTTCATTGAGGTGTGTGACAAAGAGGAGATTAAAAATCTGAAATCTGAAACTGTTTAAAAGCTTGTTATAATTGCTAAATAAGACAGGTGGGGAGACATTGCGATAAAGCGGAATCTGTTCAATCAGATTCACAGGGGCCATTACTGTTCAGTTTACTGAGATTCTGACTTTAGTTTTACCTGTGTGATTTTCTGTGTCTTTCTCCCTCCTGCTTTTCTCCCTCGCTCTCTCTCCAGCTGTCTTTGTGCCCATTTTAAACTTTAATCAACAAAAACTGACCAGAAAAAGCTATGTGATTTGTCATTATTTGAAATGGGGAGACAGGAACATTTCATCTCTCATTTCAATGCAGAGCACATGAGACAGGGGGATGGAAAATAGAAAGATGGAGAGAGAGAACGAGCGAGAAAGAGGGATGGAGAAAGAGAGGACAGGGACAAGGGCCTAGATAGGAGCATCCATCTTTACCCTGAATGTGAGAGACGGGAGCAGAGAGAGAAAAGGGAGGGAGTGATTGAAACAGGGAGAGAGAGGGATGCCAAGGCGAGTGGAGGTGTAAAAACAGGAGGGGGTGTGGGAAAGAGAGACAGGGTCTGATGGTCTCCAGTGTGTAGTCACAAGCCACCTCCACTCACATCCTCTGAGATAGAATGAGATTTTAAAATAAATCCTGGGATGGTAATTTTAAAAAGTGTCCCAAAGGAATGAGCAGCCCCTTCCCAAACTGAAAGAGGGAGTTTAGCAAGTTCTGGAGTCTGTTGGGGGGACAGGGGGAACCATTTTAATTCAATTTATGCAGTTAAATGTCCTTGCTTTTGTCCTTTCAACAAAATTTATCTCTTTTTCTCCTGAGAAATTTGTATTCTGAAAACTGGAAGGTGAGGATCCATAGAGGGAAAGTCTGGGACAAGGACAAGGAGCTTCTTCCAGAGGGGGATAGTCTGAGGCCTGGTCCACAGGCTTCACCCGCATGAATTGTGTCTGTTTATTACCCCAATCGAGGTTCAATTTTCATATCTGAGAGACAGAGAGACAGAGAGAGAGGGGGACAGAGATGTGAGTGAGATAGGAAGAGAGATACAGAGAGAAACACAGGGGATGGGAAATGTCTCTCAATCTGTTTTAGCCTCTGGTTTATAACTGGGATATTTTTGTATTTGGATGTTGCTAAGAGATTGTGTAACTGTGAAGGGGAGGGGGTGGGTGTGGGGGGTGGAATCCTGGGCTCTTGCTGTGCTATTTTGTTTAGAAATGTTCTTGCTTTGTGTTTTAGTCAATTCTTTTCCCTCTCTCTTTTCCCCAGGAATTTGGAGTTTGAAGACTGCAATGTGACTATGAATCCATGGGCAGGAGCTTTTCCCCAGCTTGGATGGATGGACTCAGGCCTGTTCCACACCCCCCCACCCACCCACGTGAGTTGTGTCTCTTTATGACCCTGAGGTTTAATTTTAATCTCGGAGGGACCCTGGTTTTTGGTTCATCGATGAAGCGGTTTCTGTTAGATGATGGGGTGCTGGATTTTGAAACCCTGGTGTTAAAATATCCCGGCCTTGCGATTATTCACAAACAGATTAACCCTTTGGTGTGTGACAAAGAGGAGATTAAAAATCTGAAACCTGAGGCTGTTAAGAAGCTTGTTATAATTCCAAAATAAGACAGGGAGTTTAGCACCTTCTGGAGACTGATGGGTGGACAGGGGGAAGAATTTTAATTCAGTTTACGCAGCTTCTGTGTGTGGATTTCTCTCTCTCTCTCTCTCTCCATCCTCCTGATCTTGCTGTGCCCACATGGGCCTGTGGCCTTTCCCCACATGAGAGAGAGAGAAAGGAGAGGTCAGGGGAAAGAGGGGGAGAGATAACAAAACAGAGAGGAGTTGGTGTGGGTCGGTGAGAAGACACAGGGTCCGGAGGGAGAGAGAGAGGGCTCCTCGTGTGCAGTCACTGCCCAGCTCCCAGTCAGGGCCTTCCAGAAAGTGGGATTTGACCCCAACTGAAATCCCGAGGCAGTGATTTGAAAATGTCTCCTGAGAGAATCCAGCTGCTCCCCAGTTTGAGTTTCAGCCCTTTCAGGGGGTTGTGGTGGGGAGGGAGGGAACTGAGGGGATGGCCCCCAGACTGGGGAATTCCCATGGGGAAGGCGGGGAGAGAGATGCTTTCTCAGCAGGTGTGGAGATAGGGAAAGTCATGGGATCCTGCTGTGTAAAAAATAAAACAAAGAGGCCGCCAGCCTTTCCTGAACTGCATCAGTGACCACACTTGATAGAAATGGGTTCATGGAGGGTGAATCAGTCGGACACAGAGGGAGAGGGAGAGGGAGAGGGAGAGGGCCTGAAATGACAACCCGGAGCCTGTGCGAAGGCTTCTTCTCACCCCCAGAGACATGTCGGTGTGTGTTAGACAGGCCGGGCCACGGGCTTTCCTGGGTTAAATGGAAGGGGCAGCAGCCATTTCAATTGAGTTTAATGTAGATCTGAGGGTGCGGGCTGGTGGTGAGTGTGGGGGGAGAGCAGCCCCCAGTCTCTGTCTCTCCAGCTTGTTCCCTCTCTCCCTCTCTCTCTCCAGCCAATTCTGTCCATAATTCATCTTTCAATAAAATGTATAAGAAAACCAATTTAATTTGTCGTTACTTTAATTGGGGGTGGGGGAGGGTGTTGGGGGGGGAGTGAGAGGGGGTGAGGCCCATTCCCCACTCACTGTCCCGCTATCCTCAGCCAATACATTTTTAACTGGTCATGACCAGGTGGTGAGTGGGATCTTGCTGTGTACACATGGTCTCCACCACCCCCCCCTGTTCCTTGCCCCCCACAACAGTGACCACACTTTCAAAATAAAGGGGGCAGAGAAAGAGGAGAGTGTGGAGGGAGGGGTGATGGTCAGAGAGAGTGGTGGGTGCGGAGGGAGGGGTGATGGGGGCAGAGAGAGAGGTGGGTGCGGAGGGAGGGGTGATGGGGGCAGAGAGAGTGGTGGGTGCGGAGGGAGGGGTGATGGGGGCAGAGAGAGAGGTGGGTGCGGAGGGAGTGGTTGATGGGGGCAGAGAGAGGAGAGTGCGGAGGGAGGGGTGATGGGGGCAGAGAGAGAGGTGGGTGCAGAGGGAGGAGTGATGGGGGCAGAGAGAGAGAAAGAGGAACAGAATGAGGGAGACTTCGACAGAGAGGGGGTGGGGGTATTGGGGGCTCGGGGGCAGGGGAAGGAGACACAGGGTCTGGGGGTGTCCCCCTCCATTGTGTGACCGCTCGTGGGATCCTGCTGTGCAGAATTGCCTTAGTTGCAACTCTAATAACTATTTGATTGACTGGGGGATGTGATTGTGGAACTATAAATGTAAAAGATGGCCAGTGTGGTGTGGATTTTTGTCGATGGTGAGACAGGAATTTTCCAGAGTGCCCTTTCTATCCAGCACTCACAGGGGCGTGGAATTAAAAAGGCCGGAACTTGTATCCGGGTCTAATTCACCAAGAGCACAGGGCCCGTGTCTGAGAGCAATTCATGTCACGGTGAAAGGTAAAGGCCCGGCAGCCAATTTAATTCACTTCACCGATCTCTGACTGTCAAATTCTCAGTCTCCTCTCTCCCCCTCGGTCTCTCCAATGGGGGAAGAGAGAGAGAGAGAGAGAGAAAGGGGGGAGTGAGTGAGGTGAAACAGAGGGGCTGAGATAGTAAAACAAGAGGAGGAGGTGTGAATAGACACAGGATCTGGGGGTCTCCAATGTGTAGACTCTGCCCATCTCCCAGTCACATCTTTTAGAAAAGGCTGAATTGCAAAAATGAATCCAGGGTCAGTGAAGCAAGTGACTCACTAACAATGAGAGCATTTTAAACATTCATTCTTTCACTGCAAAGCGCTCAGTCTTTCTGAGGTTCTGAAGGGGTCGGGGGTCTTCACTGTCTTAGTCCCTCTCCAGCTTGCTGCCTCTCACTCTCTGTGTAAATATTTCCCATTTAAAAAGTGTTGAGCAGAGCTGACTGCACCCTGTGGGATCTTGCTGTGCACAAATTGCCTGCAGTGTTTCATACTGTGCCACAACCAGTTAATTTATTAAAAATGTGCTGTTTGGACTCATTTCCTGTCCCTCAGAAGCCCTTAACCAAGTCATAACTGTGAGAGTGTGTAAAAGTTTGTGCTAATTCCTGAATAATGCTGGAGTTTTAGGCAGGGCGATGAATTTGGAGGTGGAACAGTCATTTGAATTCAGTCTCTCTAGGATGTGTCCCTACGTTACAACAGAGAGAGAGGGGGGAGATTGAGGGAAACAGGAAAGACAGTGAAACAGAGGCCAGGGGTTGGGGGTGAGGAAGAGACATCAGTGTTTGATGGGGACAGTATCGAGGGAGCTTTACTCTGTATCTAGCCCCGTGCAGTACCTGCCCTGGGAGTGTTTGATGGGGACAGTGCAGAGGGAGCTTTACTCTGTATCTAACCCCGTGCTGTACCTGCCCTGGGAGTGTTTGATGGGGACAGTATCGAGGGAGCTTTACTCTGTATCTAACCCCGTGCTGTACCTGTCCTGGGGGTGTTTGATGGGTACAGTATCGAGGGAGCTTTACTCTGTATGTAACCCCGTGCTTTTCCTGTCCTGGGAGTGTTTAATGTGTACAGTATAGAGGGAGCTTTACTCTGTATCTAACCCCATGCTGTACCTTTCCTGGGAGTGTTTGATGGGGACAGTATCGAGGGATCTTTACTCTGTATCTAACCCCGTGCTGTACCTGTGCTGGGAGTGCTTGATGGGGACAGTATCGAGGGAACTTTACTCTGTATCTAACCACGTGCTGTACCTGTACTGGGAGTGTTTGATGGGGACAGTATCGAGGGATCTTTACTCTGTATCTAACCCCATGCTGTTCCTGCCCTGGGAATGTTTGATGGGGACAGTATAGATGGAGCTTTACTCTGTATCTAACCCCGTGCTGTACCTGCCCTGGGAGTGTTTGATGGGGACAGTGTAGAGGGAGCTTTACTCTGTATCTAACCCCGTGTTGTACCAGTCCTGGGAGTGTTCGATGGTGACAGTATAGAGGGAGCTTTACTCTGTATCTAACCCCGTGCTGTACCTGCCCTGGGAGTGTTTGATGGGGACAGTGTAGAGGGAGCTTTACTCTGTATCTAACCCCGTGTTGTACCAGTCCTGGGAGTGTTCGATGGTGACAGTATAGAGGGAGCTTTACTCTGTATCTAACCACGTGCTCTACCTGCCCTGGGAGTGTTTGATGGGGACAGTGTAGGGGGAGCATTACTCTGTATCTAACCCCGTGCTGTACCTGCCCTGGGAGTGTTTGATGGAGACAGTGTAGAGGGAGCTTTACTCTGTATCTAACCCCGTGCTGCACCAGTCCTGGGAGTGTTTGATGGAGACAGTGTAGAGGGAGCTTTACTCTGTATCTAACCCCGTGCTGTACCTGCCCTGGGACTGTTTGATGGGGAGAGAATAGAGGGAGCTTAACTCTGTATCTAACCTTGTTC
Source organism: Cetorhinus maximus (assembly GCF_964194155.1). Taxonomy (NCBI): domain Eukaryota; kingdom Metazoa; phylum Chordata; class Chondrichthyes; order Lamniformes; family Cetorhinidae; genus Cetorhinus; species Cetorhinus maximus. The sequence goes on from NW_027598073.1 coordinate 15,670, forward strand.
TGTTCCTGTCGTGGGAGTGTTTGATGGGGACGGTATAGAGGGAGCATTACTCTGTATCTAACCCCGTGCTGTACCTGTCCTGGGAGTGTTTGATGGGGACAGTGTAGAGGAAGCTTTACTCTGTATCTAACCCTGAGCTGTACCTGTCCTGGGAGTGTTTGATGGGGACAGTGTAGAGGGAGCTTTACTCTGAATCTAACCCCGTGCTGTAGTTCCCCTAGGAGTTTTTGATAGAGAGAATGCAGAGGGGCCTTTATTCTGTATCTAAACCCGTGCTGTACCTGCCCTGGGAGTGTTTGATTGGCACAGTGTAGAGGGAGCTTTACTCTGTATCTAACCCTGTGCTGTACCTGGCCTGGGAGTGTTTGATGGTGACTGTGTAGAGGGAGATTTACTCTGTATCTAACCCCATGATGTACCTGCACTGGGAGTGTTTGATGGGCACAGTGTAGAGGGAGCATTACTCTCTATCTAACCCCGTGCTGTACCTGTCCTGGGAGTGTTTGATGGGGACTGTATTGAGGGAGCTTTACTCTGTATCTAGCCCCGTGCTGTACCTGCCCTGGGAGTGTTTGATGGGGACAGTGTAGAGGGAGCTTTACTCTGTATCTAACCCCGTGCTGTACCTGTCCTGGGAGTGTTTGATGGGGACAGTATCGATGAAGCTTTACTCTGTATCTAACCCCGTGCTGTACCTGTCCTGGGAGTGTTTGATGGGGACACTATCGTGGGAGCTTTACTCTGTATCTAACCCCGTGCGGTACCTGTCCTGGGAGTGTTTGATGCGGACAGTATCGTGGGAGCTTTACTCTGTATCTAATCCCGTGCTGTACCTGTCCTGGGAGTGTTTGATGGGCACAGTATCGAGGGAACTTTACTCTGTATATAACCCCGTTGTGTACCTGTCCTGGGCGTGTTTGATGGGTACAGTATCGAGGGAGCTTTACTCTGTATCTAACCCCGTGCTGTAGCTGTCCTGGGAATGTTAGATGAGTACAGTATCGAGGGAGCTTTTCTCTGTATCTAACCCTGTGCTGTACCTGTCCTGGGAGTGTTTGATGGGGACAGTATCGAGGGAGCTTTACTCTGGATCTAACCCCGTGCTGTACCTGTCCTGGGAGTGTTTGATGGGGACAGTATAGATGGAGCTTTACTCTGTATCTAACCCCGTGCTGTACCTGTCCTGGGGGTGTTTGATGGGTACAGTATCGAGGGAGCTTTACTCTGTATCTAACCCCGTGCTGTTCCTGTCCTGGGAGTGTTTAATGTGTACAGTATAGAGGGAGCTTTACTCTGTATCTAACCCCATGCTGTACCTTTCCTGGGCGTGTTTGATGGGGACAGTATCGAGGGAGCTTTACTCTGTATCTAACCCCGTGCTGTACCTGTGCTGGGAGTGCTTGATGGGGACAGTATCGAGGGAACTTTACTCTGTATCTAACCACGTGCTGTACCTGTACTGGGAGTGTTTGATGGGGACAGTATCGAGGGATCTTTACTCTGTATCTAACCCCGTGCTGTACCTGTCTTGGGAGTGTTTGATGGGGACAGTATAGATGGAGCTTTACTCTGTATCTAACCCCATGCTGTACCTGTCCTGGGGGTTTTTGATGGGTACAGTATCGAGGGAGCTTTACTCTGTATCTAACCCCGTGCAGTTCCTGTCCTGGGAGTGTTTAATGTGTACAGTATAGAGGGAGCTTTACTCTGTATCTATCCCCGTTCTGTACCTGTCCTGGGAGTGTTTAATGGGTACAGTATAGAGGGTGCTTTACTCTGTATCTAACCCCATGCTGTACCTTTCCTGGGAGTGTTTGATGGGGACAGTATCGAGGGAGCTTTACTCTGTATCTAACCCCGTGCTGTACCTGTGCTGGGAGTGCTTGATGGGGACAGTATCGAGGGAACTTTACTCTGTATCTAACCACGTGCTGTACCTGTCCTGGGAGTGTTTGATGGGGACTGTATTGAGGGATCTTTACTCTGTCTCTAGCCCCTGCTGCATCATCTCTGAGAGTGTTTGTCGGCAACATTCTCGCCCAAAACAAAAACAATCCACAAATCAGGCCTAAAAAATTGAACATCAGTTTCCTTGTTTGATTCTCCCTGGTCTGTTCTGATTCTCTGATAGATTCCTCATGTTTACCCTCCACATGAGCAGTCATCCTAATCCCGTCTACCTGTCCTGCTCCCAACGCGGCATCCGACTACAATAAGGCCAGTGATACAGGAGCGTCTCAGCGAGTGAGACAGGTGAGTCTTGAACCTGACCTGGGTGTATGTGAGTGACCCCAGTTAATCCGACACTCCAGGGACAGTTTAGACAGTTCGAGTGCATCGCAGCTTTGCCAGAATGAGACCTGGATTCCAAGGGTTAAATTGCAAAGTGAGATTGCACAAAGTCGGGTTGTATTCCCTGAAATTTAGTAGCATCAGTGGTGACTTGATCAAATGGTCAAATCCTATTGATGTTACCTGTATGTTGCAAAGTTATTCTGATAATTTTCATCCCACAGAGTCAAAATTTCTGCGATTCTGTGTCTGAGTCAGAACTTCAAATAGTTCAGTTTCACTGTTTTAAATAAGCAGTCACTTTTCTGTGGTGGATTTTGAGATTGAGTATGGATCTCAGAATCTGTCAGTGGAAGGGAGTTTCTACAGAGAAAGGAAATGGGATTGATGAATAAAGGTGCAGGATTTTGTTCACTGCATTAGATTTTGTCTGTTGCAGTTTCCCAGAAGTTTACATTTTCATGGGAAAGGGATGATTATCCAATGTCAACAATTCAATTTCTTCAGACAAGTGAAAACGCAAGAGAAAGAGGGAATATACCAACACTGGAACAAAGAGGCAACTGTATGAGGAAGGTTTCAATTCTCTGCATGTTTTAATGTGAATTCCTGAGCTAAAGATTGAAATAAACAGGAGTTTAAATCTCACACTGGGATGCCGTACAATTTGAGTCCTGTTATCCTAAAATTATAAATAAAAGCCTACAATTAAACATTTCTTGTACAGAGCAAAGAGAATTTGTCTCTGTATCGAACCCCATACTATATTTGGGTTGGGAGTGTTTGATGAACAGTGTAGCCAAAGCTTTAGTTTGAAACAATCTTCTGCAAACGGCAATTGACGCAAAGTCTCTTGTTAATGTTTCAATCTGAGGATGATAGATTTTCGTTAGGCAAAGGTGTAAAGAGATATGGAGTTAGATCAGAGATCAGTCAGGATCTCATTGAATGTCAGATACAGGGTGTGGGGTGAAATGGAATCTTCCTCTTCCAATGTACTATGATAAATATCCTTCCTTCAATCTCTGTCTCTCGGTCTCCCTCTCGATCTGTGTCTCTGTCTTCTTCTCACTCGCTCGGTCTCTCTCTCTCTCTCTTCCTCTCTCTCAGAATCTATATAAATGACACAAACACCAGTCAGCCTTTTAGGTTTGTTGACAGAGGCCATATTATGTCCCCACAGCACTGGGACATTTTTGACAGAGTTGACTCCTCAGGAATGTGACGTTGGTACTTTCAACGTGACAGAGACACAACTATGGAGATACTGATCAGACACTCATCCCCCAAACACCAAATTTTGCACGGGTTCCAGGTCATCCCCACTCGCTGATTTAAAAAGATTTTCACCACATCCCCCCCCTTCATCCCTTTCTCAAAACCTTCGCCCTGTCTCTCCCTCTGTCACCATCGAACCAATTTTTTGAATTTGACTCTGTATGGACCCCATACTGTAATTGGGTTGGGAGTGTTTGATGAACAGTGTAGTCAAAGCTTCACTCTGAAACACTGGAATTGAGGTTAAGGGATGATTTGATCAAACGCTTCAAGATACTAATGTAAATGAATAATGTTTTTTATACCCAAGCATGTTGAAAAATATTTGGAGCTTTACCCTTTTCTCCAGCTGATGAACTTTTAATTTGAACACTTTTTAAATTGAACTCAAATTCAAAGGTGAATGACGCTTTTTAATCTCATAACTCAATTGTTGAGGGAGCTTTACTCTGTATGGAACCCCATGCTGTACCTGTTCTGGGAGTGTCTGATGGGGACAATTTAAGAACAACTTTAATTCCTATCTAACCCCGCGCTGTCCAATAACGGATGCAGATTCAGATAAATCGGATGTTTCATTTCTGTGTCACTTTCTGTATCTTGAAGCTTCTATTTGGAGCTGGAAATCTGTCAGTTGATGAATGTTGTCTTGAAAATTTCACCCTGAATAGTGTCAGCCTTATTATTGTGGAAACGTGTGAGTAAAGTGTTTGCATTCACACATTCCTACATTGTGAAATGTAAGTTAGCTTTGAAACAATAGGATGTAGGGCCAGGGAGTCTGAATGGACAAAAGGTTTTGGATGATTAAAGAGTGGATTTTAATGATGTCCTTTGAAGAAGCCGTTTACTGTAAATGTCCCGAGACAATGAAATGCTTTAGAGGAAATGTCCCGAGAGAGAGAAATGGTTCCCCAATGTCTGAAACACTTTCCCAAGTCTTCAGAGACATGAAGGGGCAGAGCTATGGTACGAAACAGATCATGAGATGCCAGAGAATCACAGAGTTGAAGTTGTGGGGCCCTCTACTGTTTCAGAATGTCAGTTTTGATATTTAACTCTGTGAAACCTGGCTAATGATTCAGAAAGCAGAAAGATCCAATCCAATCTGTAACCTGCACTGCAAATTCCAAAGAGATATGTACACCTTAAGTGAATGAGTGAAATAGTGAAAGATGGATTTCATTGTAGGCAAATGTGTGGCTCCTCACTTTAAAAAGGATGGAACAGGTTAAATTATAAATGGTGAAAAGCTGCAAACAGTGAGGGTCCAAAGAGTCCCTATCCATTTGTGTCAAGACTAAGAAAACATCAAACAGTTCCAATGAGAAATTAAATTTGATATTTGGGATAAAGCTGGTTACAAACTCACACTACCCATTCCATGAATCAGCCTCTGTAACCTGCACTTCAGCACATCACAAGAAAAGTTATATTTTCAACGGTTCTTGATTCCAGTCTGTAACTCAAACCCGCGTATTTATTATTACACATATAAACCCCCTGAACCCTTTGATTAGATTCCAGTCTGTAACTCAATCCCGGGTATCTATTATTCTGTATATAAACCCCCTGAACACCTTGATAAGATTCCAGTCTGTAACTCAATCCTTGGTATCCATTATTCTATATATAAACCCCCCGAACCCCTCGATTAGATTCCAGTCTGTAACTCACTCCTGGGTATCTATTATTTAATATATAAACCCCCTGAACCCCTGGATTAGATTCCAGTCTGTAACTCTCTCCCGGGTATCTATTGTATAATATATAAACCCCCTGAACCCCTCGATTAGATTCCAGTCTGTAAGTCAATCCTTGGTATCTATTATTCTATATATAAACCCCCTGACACCTGGATTAGATTCCCGCCTGTAACTTACTCCCGGGTAATTATTATAATATATATAAACCCCCTGAACACCTCGATTAGATTCCAGTCTGTAACTCAATCCTTGGTATCTATTATTCTATATGTAAACCCCACAAACCCCTCGATTAGATTCCATTCTGTAACTGACTCCCGGGTATCCATTATTCTATATACAAACCCCACAAACCCCTCGATTAGATTCCAGCACTTCCACATCACAAGTTGAGGAAGGGGTCTCCCCCCATTTTAAAGATGGTGAAAGGATCTCCCTCCAATTTAAAGATAGAGAAGGGATGTCTCACAGGATATTGTTCTTTATACTCAAAAAATGTTAACAAATTTCTGAACATTTTCAGTTTCCCCCTACACTTTCTCCTTCTCTCACCGTCATTTTCATTCTCTCCCTCTCCCACCCCATCTCTCTGCCACTCTACCACATTTCTCTGTTTCTCTCTCTCACCCCATCACTTTACCCTACACTCGCTCCCCTCTCTTCACCTCTCTCTCTCTCACCTCATCCCTTTTCCTTTCATTTTATCTCTTCTCTCTATCTCACTCGCTCGCACCAGCTCTCTTTCTCTCTCACCCTGTCTCTCCGTCGTTCTGTCTCTCTATCTCTCATTCCGGCTATCTCTCCCTTTCTCTCACTCCTTTCCTCCGTTGCTCTGCTCCTCTCTCTGTCGCCCCCATCTCTCTCCCTCTCGCCTTGTCTCTCTTTCTATCTCTGTACCTCTTTCATCCCATCTATCTCGCCCGCTCTCTCTCTCTCTCTCTCTCTCTCCCTCTCCCAGCTTCTTTTGAGCCAAAATTGGATATAAAGCTGAATGGAAAATTTTTTCAGGCTCCCGAGAATAGGCAGACGAGTCAGACCAGCGAAATGTGGATACAGAATTGGCTGATGGATAGGATACAGAGAGTTCACGGATATTTTTCCGGCTGGATGTAGGATTGTAGTGGAGTTCCCCAGGGGTCATTATTGGAACCCTGGATTTCCCTGCTGTATATAAATGATTGAGATATTGGTGTGCAGGGGACCATTTCAGAGTTTGTGGATGGCACAAAACTTGGGAGAATGATAAACAGAGAGGTGGACAGTCTAGAGCATCAAAAGGACATTTACAAGTTGGTAGAGTGGGCAGATAGGTGGCCAATGATGTTCCTGGGCCTGTTTGATGGGACAGAGCAGAGGGAATGTTACACTCTATCGAACCCCATACTGTATTTGGTTTGGGTGTGTTTGTTGAACAGTGTGGATGAAGCTTTACACTGGAATTTAGGTGAGGTTGTGATTTGATGAAATATTTCATTGTATTTCATTGAGGTGTGTGACAAAGAGGAGATTTAAAATCTGACATCTGAAGCTGTTTAAAAGCTTGTTATGATTGCTAAATAAGACAGGTGGGGAGACAGTGCGATGAAGTGGAATCTGTTCAATCAGATTCACAGGGGCCATTACTGTTCAGTTTACTGAGATTCTGACTTTAGTTTTACCTGTGTGATTTTCTGTGTCTTTCTCCCTCCAGCTTTTCTCTCTCTCTCTCTCTCTCTCTCCAGCTCTCTTTGTGCCCATTTTAAACTTTAATCAACAAAAACTGACCAGAAACAGCAATGTGATTTGTCATTATTTTAAATGGGGAGACAGGAACATTTCATCTATTATTTCAATGCAGAGCACATGAGACAGGGGGAAGGAAAATAGAAAGATGGAGAGAGAGAACGAGCGAGAAAGAGGGATGCAGAAAGAGAGGACAGGGACAAGGGCCTAGATAGGAGCATCCATCTTTACCCTGAATGTGAGAGACAGGAGCAGAGAGAGAGAAGGGAGGGAGTGATTGAAACAGGGAGAGAGAGGGAGGCCGACGGGAGTGGAGGTGTAAAAACAGGAGAGGGTGTGGGAAAGAGAGACAGGGTCTGATGGTCTCCAGTGTGTAGTCACAAGCCACCTCCACTCACATCCTCTGAGATAGAATGAGATTTTAAAATAAATCCTTGGATGGTAATATTAAAAAGTGTCCCAAAGGAATGAGCAGCCCCTTCCCAAACTGAAAGAGGGAGTTTAGCAACTTCTGGAGTCTGATGGCGGGGGGGACAGGGGGAAGCATTTGAATTCAATTTATGCAGTTAAATGTCCTTGCTTTTGTCCTTTCAACAAAATTTATCTCTTTTTCTCCTGAGAAATTTGTATTCTGAAAACTGGAATGTGAGGATCCATAGCGGGAAAGTCAGGGACAAGGACAAGGAGCTTCTTCCAGAGGGGGATAGTCTGAGGCCTGGTCCACAGGCTTCACCCACATGAATTGTGTCTGTTTATTACCCCAGTCGAGGTTTAATTTTCATCTCTGAGAGACAGAGAGAGAGAGAGGGGGACAGAGATGTGAGTGAGATAGGAAGAGAGATACAGAGAGAAACACAGGGGATGGGAAATGTCTCTCAATCTGTTTTAGCCTCTGGTTTATAACTGGGATAATTTTGTATTTGGATGTTGCTCAGGAATTGTGTAACTGTGAAGGGGAGGGGTTGGGTGTGGGGGTGGAATCCTGGGCTCTTGCTGTGCTATTTTGTTTAGAAATGTTCTTGCTTTGTGTCTTAGTCAATTCTTTTCCCTCTCTCTTTTCCCCAGGAATTTGGAGTTTGAAGACTGCAATGTGACTATGAATCCATGGGCAGGAGCTTTTCCCCAGCTTGGATGGATGGACTCAGGCCTGTTCCACACCCCCCCATCCACCCACGTGAGTTGTGTCTCTTTACGACCCCGAGGTTTAATTTTAATCTCGGAGGGACCCTGGTTTTTGGTGCATCGATGAAGCGGTTTCTGTTAGATGATGGGGTGCTGGATTTTGAAACCCTGGGGTTAAAATATCCCGGCCTTGCGATTAGTCACAAACACATTAACCCTTTTGTGTGTGACAAAGAGGAGATTAAAAATCTGAAACCTGAGGCTGTTTAGATGCTGGTTATAATTCCAAAATAAGACAGGGAGTTTAGCACCTTCTGGAGACTGATGGGTGGACAGGGGGAACCATTTTAATTCAGTTTACGCAGCTTCTATGTGCGGATTTCTCTCTCTCTCTCTCCATCCTCCTGATCTTGCTGTGCCCACAGGGGCCTGTGGCCTTTCCCCACATGAGAGAGAGAGAAAGGAGAGGTCAGGGGAAAGAGGGGGAGAGATAACAAAACAGAGCGGAGTTGGTGTGGGTAGGTGAGAAGACACAGGGTCCGGGAGGAGAGAGAGAGAGGGCTCCTCGTGTGCAGTCACTGCCCAGCTCCCAGTCAAGGCCTTCCAGAAAGTGGGATTTGACCCCAACTGAAATCCCGAGGCAGTGATTTGAAAATGTCTCCTCAGAGAATCCAGCTGCTCCCCAGTTTGAGTTTCAGCCCTTTCAGGGGGTTGTGGTGGTGGGGAGGGAGGGAACTGAGGGGATGGCCCCCAGACGGGGGAATTCCCACCGGGAAGACGGGGAGAGAGAGTCTTTCTCAGCAGGTGTGGAGATAGGGAAAGTCATGGGATCCTGCTGTGTATAAAAAAACACAGAGGCAGCCAGCCTTTCCTGAACTGCATCAGTGACCACACTTGATAGAAATGGGTTCATGGAGGGTGAAGCAGTCGGACACAGAGAGAGAGGGAGAGGGCCTGAAATGAGAACCCGGAGCCTGTGCGAAGGCTTCTTCTCACTCCCAGAGTCATGTCGGTGTGTGTTAGACAGGCCGGGCCACGGGCTTTCTTGGGTTAAATGGAAGGGGCAGCAGCCATTTCGATTGAGGTTAATGTGGATCTGAGGGTCCGGGCTGGTGGTGAGGGTGGGGGGAGAGCAGCCCCCAGTCTCTGTCTCTCCAGCTTGTTCCCTCTCTCCCTCTCTCTCTCCAGCCAATTCTGTCCATAATTCATCTTTCAATAAAATGTATAAGAAAACCAATGTAATTTGTTGTTACTTTAATTGGGGGTGGGGGAGGGTGTTGGGGGGGTAGAGAGAGAGGGGATGAGGCCCATTCCCCACTCACTGTCCCGCAATCCTCAGCCAATACATTTTTAACTGGTCATGAGCAGGTGGGGAGTGGGATCTTGCTGTGTACACATGGTCTCCACCCCCCCCGCCCTGTTCCTTGCCCCCCACAACAGTGACCACACTTTTAAAATAAAAGATTGAGGGAAAGGAGGAGGGTGCGGAGAGAGGGGTGATGGGGCAGAGAGAGAGGTGAGTGCGGAGGGAGGGGGATAGACTGAGGCCTGGTCCACAGGCTTCACCCACGTGAGTTGTTACTGTTTCTTACCCCAATCGAGGTTTAATTTCCATTTCTGAGACACAGAGTGAGAGAGTGAATGAGTGAGGGGGACAGAGATGTGAGTGAGATAAGAAGAGAGATACAGAGAGAAACACAGGGGATGGGAAAGGTCTCTCAATCTGTTTTAGCCTCTGGTTTATAACTGGGATATTTTGGTATTTGGATGTTGCTAAGAGGCTGTGTTCCTGTGAAAGAGGGGGTGGGGGTGGGGGTGGTATCCTGGGCTCTTGCTGTGCTATTTTGTTTAGAAATGATCTTGCTTTGTGTTTTAGTCAATTCTTTTCCCTCTCTCTTTTCCCCAGGAATTTGGAGTTTGAAGACTGCAATGTGACTATGAATCCATGGGCAGGAGCTTTTCCCCAGCTTGGATGGATGGACTCAGGCCTTTTCCAAACCCCCCACCCACCCACGTGAGTTGTGTCTCTTTACGACCCCGAGGTTTAATTTTAATCTCGGAGGGACCCTGGTTTTTGGTTCATCGATGAAGCGGTTTCTGTTAGATGATGGGGTGCTGGATTTTGAAACCCTGGGGTTAAAATATCCCGGCCTTGCGATTAGTCACAAACACATTAACCCTTTGGTGTGTGACAAAGAGGAGATTAAAAATCTGAAACCTGAGGCTGTTTAGAAGCTTGTTATAATTCCAAATTAAGACAGGGAGTTTAGCACCTTCTGGAGACTGATGGGTGGACAGGGGGAACCATTTTAATTCAGTTTACGCAGCTTCTGTGTGTGGATTTCTCTCTCTCTCTCTCCATCCTCCTGATCTTGCTGTGCCCACAGGGGCCTGTGGCCTTTCCCCACATGAGAGAGAGAGAAAGGAGAGGTCAGGGGAAAGAGGGGGAGAGATAACAAAACAGAGCGGAGTTGGTGTGGGTAGGTGAGAAGACACAGGGTCCGGGGGGAGAGAGAGAGGGCTCCTCGTGTGCAGTCACTGCCCAGCTCCCAGTCAGGGCCTTCCAGAAAGTAGGATTTGACCCCAACTGAAATCCCGAGGTAGTGATTTGAAAATGTCTCCTGAGAGAATCCAGCTGCTCCCCAGTTTGAGTTTCAGCCCTTTCAGGGGGTTGTGGTGGGGAGGGAGGGAGGGGACTGAGGGGATGGCCCCCAGACTGGGGAATTCCCACGGGGAAGGCGGGGAGAGAGAGTCTTTCACAGCAGGTGTGGAGATAGGGAAAGTCATGGGGTCCTGCTGTGTAAAAAAATAAAACACAGGCCACCAGCCTTTCCTGAACTGCATCAGTGACCACACTTGATAGAAATGGGTTCATGGAGGGTGAAGCAGTCGGACACAGAGAGAGAGAGAGAGAGGGAGAGGGCCTGAAATGAGAACCCGGAGCCTGTGCAAAGGCTTCTTCTCACCCCCAGAGTCATGTCGGTGTGTGTTAGACAGGCCGGGCCACGGGCTTTCCTGGGTTAAATGGAAGGGGCAGCAGCCATTTCAATTGAGGTTAATGTAGATCTGAGGGTGCGGGCTGGTGGTGAGGGTGGGGGGAGAGCAGCCCCCAGTCTCTGTCTCTCCAGCTTGTTCCCTCTCTCCCTCTCTCTCTCCAGCCAATTCTGCCCATAATTCATCTTTCAATAAAATGTATAAAAACACCAATGTAATTTGTCGTTACTTTAATTGGGGGCGGGGGAGGTTGTTGGGGGGGGAGAGAGAGGGGATGAGGCCCATTCCCCACTCACTGTCCCGCTATCCTCAGCCAATACATTTTCAACTGGTCATGAGCATGTGGGGAGTGGGATCTTGCTGTGTACACATGGTCTCCAACCCCCACCGCCCTGTTCCTTGCCCCCCAGAACAGTGACCACACTTTCAAAATAAAGGGGGCAGAGAAAGAGGAGAGTGCAGAGGAAGGGGTGATGGGGGCAGAGAGAGAGGAGGTTGCAGAGGGAGGGTTGATGGGGACAGAGAGAGAGGTGGGTGCGGAGGGAGGGGTGATGGGGGCAGAGAGAGATGTGCGTGCGGAGGAAGGGGTTGATGGGGGCAGAGAGAGAGGTGGGTGCGGAGGGTGGGGTGATGGGGACAGAGAGAGAGGTGGGTGCGGAGGGAGGTGTTGATGGGGGCAGAGAGAGAGGTGGGTGCGGAGGGAGGGTTGATAGGGGCAGAGAGAGAGGTGGGTGCGGAGCGAGGGGTGATGGGGGCAGAGAGAGAGGTGGGTGCGGATGGAGGGGTGATGGGGGCAGAGAGAGAGGTGGGTGCGGAGGGAGGGGTGATGGGGGCAGATAGAGAGGTGGGTGCGGAGGGAGGTGTTGATGGGGGCAGAGAGAGGAGAGTGTGGAGGGAGGGGTTGATGGGGGCAGAGAGAGAGGTGGGTGCGGAGGGAGGTGTTGATGGGGGCAGAGAGAGGAGAGTGTGGAGGGAGGGGTTGATGGGGGTAGAGAGAGGAGAGTGCGGAGGGAGGGGTTGATGGGGGCAGAGAGAGAGGTGGGTGCAGAGGGAGGAGTGATGGGGACAGAGAGAGAGAAAGAGGAACAGAATGAGGGAGACTTCGACAGAGAGGGGGTGGGGGTGTTGGGGGCTCGGAGGCAGGGGAAGGAGACACAGGGTCTGGGGGTGTCCCCCTCCATTGTGTGACTGCTCGTGGGATCCTGCTGTGCAGAATTGCCTTAGTTGCAACTCTAATAACTATTTGATTGACTGGGGGATGTGATTGTGGAACGAGAAATGTAAAAGATGGCCAGTGTGGTGTGGATTTTTGTCGATGGTGAGACAGGAGCTTTCCAGAGTGCCCTTTCTATCCAGCACTCACAGGGGCGTGGAATTAAAAAGTCCGGAACTTGTATCCGGGTCTAATTCACCAAGAGCACAGGGCCCGTGTCTGAGAGCAATTCATGTCACGGTGAAAGGTAAAGGCCCAGCAGCCAATTTAATTCACTTCACCGATCTCTGACTATCGAATTCTCAGTCTCCTCTCTCCCCCTCGGTCTCTCCAATGGGGGAAGTGAGAGAGAGAGAGAAAGGGGGGTGTGAGTGAGGTGAAACAGAGGGGCTGAGATAGTAAAACAAGAGGAGGGGGTGGTGAATAGACACAGGATCTGGGGGTCTCCAATGTGTAGACTCTGCCCAGCTCCCAGTCACATCTTTTAGAAAAGGCTGAATTGCGAAAATGAATCCAGGGACAGTGAAGCAAGTGACTTACTAACAATGATAGCATTTTAAACATTCATTCTTTCACTGCAAAGCGCTCAGTCTTTCTGAGGTTCTGAAGGGTTCGGGGGTCTTCACTGTCTTAGTCCCTCTCCAGCTTGCTGCCTCTCTCTCTCTGTGTAAATATTGCCCCATTTAAAAGACATTTCCAGACATTATGGCAAACCTGTGGCATTCTAAACTATTATATTAAATTGTTAATAAATACTGAGAAACAGACACAGACACGGGCTTTGCAGCAGCAGAAAGAATGTCAATCATTCCATCCCGGGGGTTTTTACTTCCAGATTCAGTTTTAGAAAATTCAGAATTGAAATTCACAACAGCAAAGTGTGGGACTGAAGGCCCGGATCCTTCAATATTCCAGGGAATACACGTGGAATTTATGTCTCCATACCTGTGTCTCTGTCACGTTTAAAATACTAATGTTACATGAGTCAACTCTGTCCTAAGCGTCCCAGTGCTGTGGGGACATAAAATGGCCAATGTGACCAAATCTAAAATGGCTGCCTGGTGTTTGTAGACTAGATTCTCAGAGGAAGAGAGGCAGGGAGAGAGGGAAAGAGAGCTGGGTAAGCGAGTGAGATAGAGAGAGGAGATCAAGCGATAAAAATGGGATGAGTTGAGAGAGAGAAATGAAGAGAGGGGAGCGAGTGTCGGGTAAAGATATGGGGTGATATAGAGAAACAGAGAAATGTATAGAGTGGCAGAGAGATCGGATGGGAGAGGGAGGGATGGAATGAGACAGGATGACAGAAAGAGAAAGTGTAGGGGGAAACTGAAAATGTTCAAAAATGTGTTAACATTATTGAGTGTAAAGAACAATATCCTGTGAGACATCCCTTCTCCATCTGAAAATTGGCGGGAGAGCCTTTAACCAACTTTAAAATGGGGGGAGACCCCTTCCTCAACTTGTGATGTGGAAGTGCTGGAATCGAATCGAGGGGTTTGTGGGGTTTATATATAGAATAATAGATACCCGGGAGTGAGTTGCAGACTGGAATCTAATCGAGGGGTTTGTGGGGTTTATATATGGAATAATAGATACCAAGGATTGAGTTACAGACTGGAATCTAATCGAGGGGTTCGGGGTGATTTATATACAGATTAACAAATACCGCGGAGTGAGTTACAGACTGGAATCTAATCGAGGGGTTCGGGGTGTATTATATAGAATAAGAGATACCTGGGAATGAGTTACAGACTGGAATCTAACCAAGGGGTTTGGGGGGTTTATATATTGAATAACAGATACCCGGGAGTGAGTTACAGACTGGAATCTAATCGAGGGGTTCGGGGTGGTTAAGATATAGAATAACAGATACCCGGGAGTGAGTTACAGACTGGAATCTAATCGAGGGGTTCGGGGTGGATTATATAGAGAATTACAGATACCCGGGAGTGAGTTGCAGACTGGGTTCAGTGGGAGATTTACTCTTTAAATAACCCTGTCCTGTACCTGCCGTGGGAGTGCTTGATGGGGACAGTGTAGAGGGAGCTTTACTCTGTATCTAACCCCGTGCTTTACCTGTCCTGCGAGTGTTTGATGGGGAGAGTATAGAGGGAGCTTTACTCTGTATCTAACCCCGTGCTGTACCTGCCCTGGGAGTGTATGATGGCCACAGTGTAGGGGGAGCTTTACTCTGTATCTAACCCTGTGCTGTACCAGTTCTGGGAGTGTTTGATGGAGACAGTGTAGAGGGAGCTTTACTCTGTATCTAAACCAATGCTTTATCTGCCCTGGGAGTGTTTGATGGGGAAAGTGTAGAGGTAGCATTACTCTCTATCTAACCCAGTCCTGTTCCTGTCCTGGGAGTGATTGATGCGGACAGTACAGAGGGAGATTTACGCTGTATCTAACCCTGTCCTGTTCCTGTCCAGGGAGTGTTTGATGGGGACGGTGTAGAGGGAGCTTTACTCTGTATCTAACCCCGTGCTGTACCTGTCCTGGCAGTGTTTGATGGAGACAGTGTAGCGGGAGCTTTACTCTGTATCTAACCCAGTGCATTACCTGCCCTCGGAGTGTTTGATGGGGAAAGTGTAGAGGGAGATTTACTCTGTTTCTAACCCCGTGCTGTACTTGTCCTGGGAGTGTTTGATGGGGACAGTGTAGAGGAAGCTTTACTCTGTATCTAACCCCTTAATGTACCTGCGCTGGGAGTCTTTGATGGGGACGGTGTAGAGGGAGATTTACTCTGTATCTAACCCCGTGCTGTACCTGTCCTGGGAGTGTTTGATGGGGACAGTATAGAGGGAGATTTACTCTGTATCTAACCCCGTGCTGTACTTGCCCTGGGAGTGTTTGATGGGGACAGTGCAGAGGGAGCTTTATTCTGTATCTAAACCCGTGCTGTACCTGCCCTGGGAGTGTTTGATGGTCACAGTGTAGAGGGACCTTTACTCTGTATCTAACCCTGTGCTGTAACTGTCCTGGGAGTGTTTGTTGGGGACAGTGTAGAGGAAGCTTTACTCTGTATCTATCCCTGTAATGTACCTGCGCTGGGAGTGTTTGATGGGAAAGGTGTAGAGGGAGCTTTACTCTGTATCTAACCCCATGCTGTACCTGTCCTGGGAGTGTTTGATGGGTCAGTTTAGAGAGAGTTTTACTCTGTATATAACCCTGTACTGTACCTGCCCTTGGAGTGAATGATGGGCGCAGTGTAGGGGAAGCATTACTCTGTATCTAACCCCGTGCTCTACCAGTCCTGGGAATGTTTGTTGGGGACAGTATAGAGGGAGCTTTACTCTCTATCTAACCCAGTGCTTTACCTGCCCTATGAGTGTTTGATGGGTAAAGTGTAGAGGTAGCTTAAGTGTCTATCTAACCCTTTCCAGTTCCTGTCCTGGGAGTGTTTGATGGGGACAGTATAGAGGGAACTTTACTCTGCAACTAACCCTGTCCTGTTCCTGTCCTGGGAGTGTTTGATGTGGACAGTTTAGGGGGAGCTTTACTCTGTATCTAACCCCGTGCTTTACCAGTCCTGGGAGTGTTTGATTGGGACAGTATAGAGGGAGCTTTACTCTGTATCTAACCCTGTGCTACCAGTCCTGTGAGTGTTTGATGGAGACAGTGTAGAGGGAGATTTACTCTGTATCTAACCCAGTGCTTTAGCTGCCCTGGGAGTGTTAGATGGGGAAAGTGTAGAGGTAGCTTTACTCTGTATCTTACCCTGTCCAGTTCCTGTCCTGGGAGTGGTTGATAGGGACATTATAGAGGGAGCTTTACTCTGTATCTATCCCAGTATTTACCTGTCCTGGGAGTGTTTGATGGGGACACTGTAGAGGAAACTTTACTCTGTATCTAACTCTGTGCAGTACCTGTCCTGGAAGTGCTTGATGTGGACAGTATAGAGGGAGCTTTACTCTGTATCTAACCCCGTGCTGTACGTGCCCTGGGAGTGTTTGATGGGCACAGTGCAGAGGGAGCTTTACTCTGTATCTAACCCCGTGCTGTACCTGTCCTGGGAGTGTTTGATGGGGACAGTATCCAGGGAGCTTTACTCTGTATCTAGCCCCGTGCCGTACATGCCCTGGGAGTGTTTGATGGGGATAGTGTAGAGGTAGCTTTACTCTGTATTTTACCCCGTGCTGTACCTGTCCTGGGAGTGTTTGATGGGGACAGTATCGAGGGAGCTTTATTCTGTATCTAACCCCGTGCTGTACCTTTCCTGAGAGTGTTTGATGGGGACAATATCGAGGGAGCTTTACTCTGTATCTAAGCCAGTGCTTTAGCTGCCCTGGGAGTGATTGATGGGGAATGTGTAGAGGTAGCTTTAATCTGTATCTAACCCTGTCCTATTCCTGTCCTGGGAGTTTTTGATGGGAACAGTATAGAGGGAGCTTTACTCTGTATCTATGACTGTCCTGGTCCTGTCCTTGGAGTGTTTGATGGGGACAGTTTAGAGGGAGCTTTACTCTGTATCTAACCCCGTGCTTTACCTGTCCTGGGAGTGTTTGATGGGGACAGTGTAGAGGGTGCTTTACTCTGTATCTAACCCAGTGATTTACCTGTCCTGAGAGTGTTTGATGGGGCCAGTATAGAGGAAGTTTCACTCTGTATCTAACCCTGTGCTGGACCTGTCCAGGGAGTGTTTGATGGGGACAGTGTAGAGGGAAATTTACTCTGTATCTAACCCTGTGCTGTACCAGTCCTGGGAGTGTTTCATGTGGACAGTTCAGTGGGAGCATTACTCTTTAAATAACCCTGTCCTGTACCTGCCCTGGGAGTGTATGATGGCCACAGTGTAGGGGGAGCTTTACTCTGTATCTAACCCCGTGCTGTACCTGCCCTGGGAGTGTTTGATGGCCACAGTGTAGGGGGAGCTTTACTCAGTATCTAACCCCTTGCTGTACCAGTCCTGGGAGTGTTTGATGGGGAGATTGTTTAGCGAGGTTTACTCTTTATCTAACCCTGTGCTGTACCTGTCCTGGGAGTGTTTGATGGAGACAGTGTAGAGGGAGCTTTACTCTGTATCTAACCCATTGCTTTATCTGCCCTGGGAGTGTTTGATGGGGAAAGTGTAGACGTAGCTTTACTCTGTATCTAACCCAGTCCTGTTCCTGTCCTGGGAGTGATTGATAGGGACAGTGCAGAGGGAGCTTTACTCTGTAGCTAAACCCGTGCTATACCTGTCCTGGGAGAGTTTGATAGGGAATGAGTAGAGGGAGCTTTACTCTGTATCTAACCCCGTGCTGTACCAGTCCTGAGAGTGTTTGATGGGACGATTATAGAGGGAGGTTAACTCTGTATCTAACCCTGTGCTGTACCAGTCTGGGGAGTGTTTGATGGAGACAGTGTAGAGGGAGCTTTACTCTGTATCTAACCCAGTGCTGTACCTGTCCTGGAAGTGATTGATGGAGACAGTGTAGAGGGAGCTTTACTCTGTATCTAACCCAGTGCATTACCTGCCCTCGGAGTGTTTGATGGGGAAAGTGTAGAGGTAGATTTACTCTGTATCTAACCCTGTCCTGTTCCTGTCCTGGGAGTGTTTGATGGGGACAGTATAGAGGGAGCTTTACCTTGTATCTAATCCTGTCCTGTTCCTGTCCAGGGAGTGTTTGATGGGGACAGTGCAGAGGGAGCTTTACTCTGTATCTTACCCCGTGCTGTACCTGTCTTGGGTGTGTTTGATGGGGACAGTGTAGAGGGAGCTTTACTCTGTATCTAACCCTGTGTTGTACCAGTCCTGTGAGTGTTTGATGGGGCCAGGTTAGAGGGAGCTTTACTCTGTATCTAACCCCGTGCTGTACCTGCCCTTGGAGTGTATGATGGGCTCAGTGTAGCGGGAGCTTTACTCTGTATCTAACCCCGTGCTGTACCAGTCCTGGGAGTGTTTGATGGGGAGAGTATCGATGGATCATTACTCTGTATCTTACCCCGTGCTGTACCATCCCTGGGAGTGTATGATGGGCACAGTGTTGGGGGAGCTTTACTCTGTATCTTACTCCGTGCTGTACGAGTCCTGTGAGTGTTTGATTGGGTCAGTATATAGGGAGATTTACTCTGTATCTAACCCTGTCCTGTTCCTGTCCAGGGAGTGTTTGATGGGGACAGTGCAGAGGGAGCTCTACTCTTTATCTAACCCTGAGCTGTACCAGCCCTGGGAGTGTTTGATGGGGACAGTGTAGCGGGAGCTTTACTCTGTATTGAACCCCGTGCTGTACCAGTCCTGGGAGTGTTTGATGGGGAGAGTATAGAGGGAGCTTTACTCTGTATCTAACCCTGTCCTGTTCCTGTCCAGGGAGTGTTTGATGGGGACAGTGCAGATGGATCTCTACTCTGTATCTAACCCCGTGCCGTACCTGTACTGGGACTGTTTGATGGGGTCAGGGTAGTGGGAGCTTTACGCTGTATCTAATACTGTGCTGTACCTGTCCTGGGAGTGTTTGATGGGGACGGTGTAGAGGGAGCTTTACTCTGTATCTAACCCCTTGCTGTACCATCCTGGGAGTGTTTGATGTGGACAGGTTAGAGGGAGATTTACTCTTTATCTAACCCCGTGCTGTACCTGCCCTGGGAGTGTATGATGGGCAAAGTGTTGGGGGAGCTTTCCACTGTATCTAACCCCGTGCTGTACCAGTCCTGGGTGTGTTTGATGGGGACAGTAAAGAGGAAGCTTTACTCTGTACCTAACCCTGAGCTGTACCAGTCCTGGGAGTGTTTGATGGAGTCAGTGTAGTGGGAGCTTTACTCTGTATCTAACCCCGTGCTGTACCATTCTTGGGAGTGTTTGATGGGGCGAGTATAGAGGGAGGTTTACTCTGTATCTAACCCTGTTCTGTACCAGTCCGGGGAGTGTTTGATGGAGACAGTGTAGAGGGAGATGTACTCTGTATCTAACCCAGTGCATTACCGGCCCTCGGAGTGTTGGATGGGGAAAGTGTAGATGTAGATTTACTCTGTATCTAACCCTGTCCTGTTCCTGTCCAGGGAGTGTTTGATGGGGACAGTGCAGAGGGAGCTTTACTCTGTATCTAACCCTGTGTTTTACCAGTCCTGTGAGTGTTTGATGGGGACTGTATAGAGGGAATTTTACTCTGTCTCTAACCCCATGCTGTACTTGTCCTGGGAGTGTTTGATGGGGACAGTGCAGAGTGACCTTTATTCTGTATCTAAACATGTGCTGTACCTGCCTTGGGAGTGTTTGATTGGCACAGTGTATAGGGAGCTTTATCTGTATCTAACCCCGTGCTGTACCTGCCCTGGGTGTGTTTGATTGGGACCGTGTAGAGGGAGATTTACTCTGTATCTCACCCCATGCTGTACCTGTCCTGGGAGTGTTTGATGGGGACAGTTTAGAGGGAGCTTTACTCTGTATATAAACCTGTCCTGTACCTGCCCTGGGAGTGTTTGATGGGGACAGTGTTCAGGGAGCTTTCCTCTGTATCTAACCCCGTGCTGTACCTACCCTGGGAGTGTATAATGGGCACAGTGTAGGGGGAGCTTTACTCTCTATCTAACCCCGTGCTGTACCTGCCCTGGGAGTGTTTGATGGGGACAGTGTAGTGGGAGCTTTACTCTCTATCTATCCCCGTGCTGTACCTGTCCTGGGAGTGTTTGATGGGGACAGTGTAGAGGGAGCGTTACTCTGTATCTTACCCAGTGCTTTACCTGTCCTGGGAGTGTTTGATGGGGACAGTGTAGAGGGAGCTTTACTCTGTATCTAACTCTGTGCTGTACCTGTCCTGGGAGTGTTTGATGGGGACAGTATAGCGGGAGCTTTACTCTGTATCTAGCCCCGTGCTGTAACTGTCCTGGGAGTGTTTGATGGGGACAGTGTAGAGGGAGCTTTACTCTGTATCTAACCCCGTGCTGTACCTGTCTTGGGAGTGTTTGATGGGGACAGTATCGAGGGAGCTTTACTCTATATCTAAGCCATTGCTTTACCTGCCCTGGGAGTGTTTGATGGGGACAGTGTAGAGGAAGCTTTACTCTGTATCTAACCCTGTGCAGTACCTGTCCTGGGAGTGTTTGATGGGGACAGTGTAGATGGTGGTTTACTCTGTATCTAGCCCCGTGCTGTACCTGTCCTGGGATTGTTTGATTGGGACAGTGTAGAGGGAGCTTTACTCTTTATCTAACCCAGTGCTTTACCTGTCCTGGAAGTGTTTGATGGGGACAGTGTAGAGGAAGCTTTACTCTTTATCTAACCCTGTGCTGTACCTGTCCTGGGAGTGTTTGATCGGGACAGTATCGATGGAGCTTTACTCTGTATCTAACCCCATCCTATACCTACCCTGCGACTGCTTGATGGGGACAGTGAAGAGGGAGCTTTACTCTGTATTTAACCACGGGCTGTACCAGTCCTGTGAGTGTTTGATGGGGCCAGGTTCGAGGGATCTTTACTCTGTATCTAACCCCGTGCTGTACCTGCCCTTGGTGTGTAAGGTGGGCACAGTGTAGCGGGAGCTTTACTCTGTATCTAATCCCGTGGTGGACCTGTCCTGGGAGTGTTTGTTTGGGACAGTATCGATGGAGCTTTACTCTCTATCTAGCCCCTTGCTGTACCTGCCTTGGGTGTGTTAGATGGGGAAAGTGTAGAGGTAGCTTTACTCTGTATCTAACCCTGTCCTGTTCCTGTCCTGGGAGTGTTTGATGGGGACAGTGTAGTGGGAGCTTTACTCTGTACCTAACCTCGTGCTGTACCTGTCCTGGGAGTGTTTGATGGGGACAGTATCGAGGGAACTTTACTCTGTATCTAACCCCGTGCTGTACCTGTCCTGGGAGTGCTTGATGGGGACAATATCGAGGGAGCTTTACTCTGTATCTAACCCTGTGCTGTACCTGTCCTGGGAGTGTTTGATGGGGACAGTATCGAGGGAGCTTTACTCTGTATCTAACCACGTGCTGTACCTGTCCTGGGAGTGTTTGAAGGGGACAGTATCGAGGGAGCTTTACTCTGTATCTAGCCCCTGCTGCATCATCTCTGGGAATGTTTGTTGGCAACATTCTCGCCCAAAACAAAAACAATCCACAAATCAGGCCTAATAAATTGAACATCAGTTTCCTTGTTTGATTCTCCCTGGTCTGTTCTGATTCTCTGATAGATTCCTCATGTTTACCCTCCACATGAGCAGTCATCCTAATCCCGTCTACCTGTCCTGCTCCCAACATCGCATCCGACTACAATAAGGCCAGTGATACAGGAGCGTCTCAGCGAGTGCGACAGGTGAGTCTTTAACCTGACCTGTGTGTATGTGAGTGACCCGGGTTAATCCGACACTCCAGGGACAGTTTAGACAGTTCGAGTGCATCGCAGCTTTGCCAGAATGAGACCTGGATTCCAAGGGTTAAATTGCAAAGTGAGATTGCACAAACTCGGGTTGTATTCCCTGAAATTTAGTAGCATCCGGGGTGACTTGATCAAATGGTCAAATCCTATTGATGTTACCTGTATGTTGCAAAGTTATTCTGTTAATTTTCATCCCACAGAGTCAAAATTTCTGCGATTCTGTGTCTGAGTCAGAACTTCAAATAGTTCAGATTCACTGTTTAAAATAAGCAGTCACTTTTCTGTGGTGGTTTTTGAGATTGAGTATGGATCTCAGAATCTGACAGTGGAAGGGAGTTTCTACAGAGATAGGAAATGGGATTGATGAATAAAGGTGCAGGATTTTGTTCACTGCATTAGATTTTGTCTGTTGCAGTTTCCCAGGAGTTTATATTATCATGGGAAAGGGATGAATAACCAATGTCAAAAATTCAATTTCTTCAGACAAGTGAAAACGCAAGAGAAAGAGGGAATATACCAACACTGGAACAAAGAGGCAACTGTATGAGGAAGGTTTCAATTCTCTGCATGTTTTAATGTGAATTCCTGAGCTAAAGATTGAAATAAACAGGAGTTTAAATCTCACACTGGGATGCCGTACAATTTCAGTCCTGTTATCCTAAAATTAAAATTAAAATGAAAAATCTACAATTAAAAATTTCTTGGAAAGAGTAGAGGGTGTTTGACTCTGTATCGAACCCCATACTGTATTTGGGTTGGGGGTGTTTGATGAACAGTGTAGCCAAAGCTTTAGTTTGAAACAATTTTCTGCAAACGGCAATTGACACAAAGTCTCTTGTTAATGTTTCAATTTGAGGCTGATAGATTTTTGTTAGGCAAAGGTGTAAAGAGATATAGAGTTAGATCAGTCAGGATCTCATTGAATGTCGGAAACAGGGTGTGGGGTGAAATGGAATCTTCCTCTTCCCATATGATATGATAAATATCCTTCCTTCAATCTCTGTCACTCGGTCTCCCTCTCGATCTGTGTCTCTGTCTTCGTCTCACTCGCTTGGTCTGTCTCTCTCTCTTCCTCTCTCTCAGAATCTATATAAATGACACAAACATCAGTCAGCCTTTTAGGTTTGTTGACAGAGGCCATATTATGTCCCCACAGCACTGGGACATTTCTGACAGAGTTGACTCCTCAGGAATGTGACGTTGGTACTTTCAACGTGACAGAGACACAACTATGGAGATACTGATCAGACACTCATCCCCCAAACACCACATTTTGCACGGGTTCCAGGTCATCCCCACTCGCTGATTTAAAAAGATTTTCAGCACATCCCCCACTTCATCCCTTTCTCAAAACCTTCACCCTGTCTCTCCCTCTGTCACCATCGAACCAATTTTTTGAATTTGACTCTGTATGGACCCCATACTGTAATTGGGTTGGGAGTGTTTGATGAACAGTGTAGTCAAAGCTTCACTCTGAAACACTGGAATTGTGGTTAAGGTGTGATTTGATCAAACGCTTCAAGATACTAATGTAAATGAATAATGTTTTTATACCCAGGCATGTTGAAAAATATTTGGAGCTTTACCCTTTTCTCCAGCTGATGAACTTTTAATTTGAACACTTTTTAAATTGAACTCAAATTCAAAGGTGAATGACACTTTTTAATCTCATAACTCAATTGTTGAGGGAGCTTTACTCTGTATGGAACCCCGTGCTGTACCTGTTCTGGGAGTGTTTGATGGGGACAATTTAATAACAACTTTAATTCCAATCTAACCCCACGCTGTCCAATAACGGATGCAGATTCAGATAAATCGGATGTTTCATTTCTGTGTCACTTTCTGTATCTTGAAGCTTCCATTTGGAGCTTGAAATCTGTCATTTGATGAATGTTGTCTTGAAAATTTTACCCTGAATAGTGTCAGCCTTAGTATTGTGGAAACGTGTGAGTAAAGTGTTTGCATTCACACATTCCTACATTGTGAAATGTAAGTTAGCTTTGAAACAATAGGATGTAGGGCCAGGGAGTCTGAATGGACAACAGGATTTGGATGATTAAAGAGTGAATTTTAATGATGTCCTTTGAAGGAGCCATTCACTGTAAATGTCCCGAGACAATGAAATGCTTCAAAGGAAATATCCCTTTGAGAGAGAAATGGTTCCCCAATGTCTGAAACACTTTCCCAAGTCTTCAGAGACATGAAGGGGCAGAGCTATTGTACGATACAGATCATGAGATGCCAGAGAATCACAGAATTGAAGTTGTTTAGCCCTCTCCTGTTTCAGAATGTCAGTTTTGATGTTTAACTCTGTGAACCTTGGCTAATGATTCAGAAAGCAGAAAGTTCCAATCCAATCTGTAACCTGCACTTCAAATTCCAAAGAGATATGTACACCTTAAGTGAATGGGTGAAATAGTGAAAGATGGATTTCATTGTAGGCAAATGTGTGGCTGCCCACTTTAAAAAGGATGGAACAGGTTACATTATAAATGGTGAAAAGCTGCAAGCAGTGAGGGTCCAAAGAGTCCTTAACCATTTGTCTCAAGACCAAGAAAACATCAAACAGTTCCAATGAGAAATTAAATTTGATATTTGGAATAAAGCTGGTTAAAAACTCACACTACCCATTCCATGAATCTGCCTCTGTAACCTGCACTTCAGCACATCACAAGAAAAATGATATTTTCAACAGTTCGTGATTCCAGTCTGTAACTCACTCCCGGGAATCTATTATTCTATATATAAATCCCCTGAACCCCTCGATTAGATTCGAGTCCGTAACTCACACCCGGCTATCTATTATTCTGTATATAAACCCCCTGAACACCTTGATAAGATTCCAGTCTGTAACTCAATCCTTGGTATCCATTATTCTATATATAAACCCCCCGAACCCCTCGATTAGATTCCAGTCTGTAACTCACTCCTGGGTATCTATTATTTAATATATAAACCCCCTGAACCGCTCGATTAGATTCCAGTCTGTAACTCTCTCCCGGGTATCTATTATTTAATATATAAACTCCCTGAACCCCTCGATTAGATTCCAGTCTGTAAGTCAATCCTTGGTATCTATTATTCTATATATAAACCCCCTGACACCTCGATTAGATTCCCGCCTGTAAGTTACTCCCGGGTAATTATTATAATATATATAAACCCCCTGAACACCTCGATTAGATTCCAGTCTGTAACTCAATCCTTGGTATCTATCATTCTATATGTAAACTCCACAAACCCCTCGATTAGATTCCATTCTGTAACTGACTCCCGGGTATCCATTATTCTATATACAAACCCCCTGAACCCCTCGATTAGATTCCAGCACTTCCACATCACAAGTTGAGGAAGGGGTCTCCCCCCATTTTAAAGATGGTGAAAGGATCTCCCTCCAATTTTAAGATGGAGAAGGGATGTCTCACAGGATATTGTTCTTTATACTCAAAAATGTTTATTAATTTCTGAACATTTTCAGTTTCCCCCTACACTTTCTCTTTCTCTCACCGTCGTTTTCATTCTCTCCCTCTTCCACCCCATCTCTCTGCCACTCTACCACATTTCTCTGTTTCTCTCTCTCACCCCATCACTTTACCCTAAACTCGCTCCCCTCTCTTCACCTCTCTCTCTCTCTCATCTCATCTCTTTTCCTTTCATTTTATCTCTTCTCTCTATCTCACTCACTCGCCCCAGCTCTCTTTCTCTCTCACCCTGTCTCTCCGCCGTTCTGTCTCTCTATCTCTCATTCCGGCTATCTCTCCCTCTCTCTCACTCCTTTCCTCCGTTGCTCTGCTCCTCCCTCTGTCACCCCCATCTCTCTTCCTCTCGCCTTGTCTCTCTTTCTACCTCTGTACCTCTTTCATGCCATCTATCTCGCCCCCTCTCTCTCTCCCTCTCTCCCTCTCCCACTTCTTTTGAGCCAAAATTGGATATAAAGCTGAATAGAAAATTTTTTCAGGGTCCCGTGAAAAGGCAGATGATTCAGACCAGCGAAATGTGGATACAGAATTGGCTGATGGATAGGAAACAGACAGTTCACGGATATTTTTCTGGCTGTATGTAGGATTGTAGTGGAGTTCCCCAGGGGTCAGTATTGGAACCCTGGATTTCCCTGATGTATATAAATGATTGAGATATTGGTGTGCAGGGGACCATTTCAGAGTTTGTGGATTGCACAAAACTTGGGAGAATGATAAACAGAGAGGGGGACAGTGTAGAGCTTCAAAAGGACATTTACAAGTTGGTAGAGTGGGCAGATAGGTGGCCAATGATGTTCAATGTGGAGGCGTTTGATGTGATGCATTTTGCTAGGAGGAACATGGACAGAAGAAATAAAATTAAGTGTGAAATTTTTAAGGGGTTGCAGGAGCAGAAAAACCTGGGTGGAGATGTTCATAGATCATTGAAGGTTGCAGGACAGGTTGAGCGCTTATGTAACAAAGCATATCATATCCTGGGCTTTATTAATAGGGGACTAGAGTACAGGAGCAGGGAGTTTATGCTGAATTTATATCAGACACTAGTTAGACCTCAGCTGGAGTACTGTGTACAGTCCTGGGAGCCACACTATA
Organism: Cetorhinus maximus; assembly: GCF_964194155.1. NCBI lineage: Eukaryota > Metazoa > Chordata > Chondrichthyes > Lamniformes > Cetorhinidae > Cetorhinus > Cetorhinus maximus. The sequence goes on from NW_027598073.1 coordinate 41,848, forward strand.
GGAAGTATATGATTCCCGGGGCAGTGTGATTACGTGGGACGGAATTGAGATTTACACCCCTTATGTGTTTGATGTTGGAATCAGCTTCATTTGGGGTGTGTTGTGATTTGAAGACATTTTCAGATCTTTTTAAATAATTCCTTCTTTTTTTATAGACTGCATCACTGAGTGTGAATTGGAGCTTAGCATCCATTTTTAAAATTGTTTGAAAATCGTTTTAAACTTCTCCCCTAGTTCCAAACACTCCCACAACGGGAAACATCATCTCCACATCCACCCTGTCAAGTCACCTCAGGAACTTACATCTTTCACTAAGATCACCTCTCCAAATTCTAAACTCCAATGGATACAGGCCCAGCCTCTCCAACCTTTCCTCATAAGAAAATCAGAATCCTTTCCTCATAAGATCAGAGCTGATGAGAAATGCCTCACACAATTGGCCTTGTCCTTGTCTTCATTGGTTTCTGAGCAACAACCTGTTTCCATTCTGACTGCACTAGACCAGGCCTCTGTTTCAATTACACTAGACCCTGCCTGAGTTAATACTGCACTAGACATTCTCTAAGTTGATATAACATGTGGCCGTGTCTCTGCGAATGCTACACTTCACCCGGCCTCTGTTTGGACTACACACGACCATTTCTCTGTTTATCACACAATAGGCCCTGTCTTTACTTGGTATCTAACCAGGTGTTGACCCTTCCCTGGGCCTGTTTGATGGTACAGAGCAGAGGGAATTTAACTCTCTATCAAACCCCATACTGTATTTGGTTTGGGTGTGTTTGTTGAACAGTGTGGATGAAGCTTTACACTGGAATTTAGGTGAGGGGGTGATTTGATGAAATATTTCAGGATAATAATGGAAGTAGAGGTTTGAAAAAGACTAACTATTCCCACCGGTTTGGGGAGTCTGGGCCATGGGGTCATGGTTTTTCAACTATGTTTAGAATTTTAGAATTGCAGGAGGGAAACTAAGAAACACTTTAAAACACCAAGTGTGGTATTAGTTTGGATCTCTCTCACATGAACGGAAATTGATGCTGAGTACGGATAACCTCCACAATCTGTTAATATAATGACAGACGCTCTACCCTGAAAACGCACTGTCAGTCTCCAAACCACCCCGAACACCTCGATTAGATTCCAGCCTGTAACTCAATCCTTGGTATCTATTATTCTTTATATAAACCCCCTGAACACCTCGATTAGATTCCAGTCTGTTACTCACTCCTGGGTAATTATTATAATATATATAAACCCCCTGAACACTTCGATTAGATTCCAGTCTGTAACTCACTCCCGGGTATCTATTATCCTATATATAAACTCCCCGAACCCCTCGATTAGATTCCAGTCTGTAACTCACTCCCGGGTATCTATTATTCTATATATAAACCCCCTGAACCCCTCGATTAGATTGCAGTCTGTAACTCACTCCCGGTATATGTTATTCTATTTATAATCCACCCCGAACCCCTCGATTAGATTCCAGTCTCTAACTCAATCCTTGGTATCTATTATTCTATATATAAACCCCACAAACCCCTCGATTAGATTCCAGCACTTCCACCTCACAAGTTGAGGAAGGGGTCTCCCCCCATTTTAAAGATGGAGAAAGGATCTCCCTCCAATTTTCAGATGGAGAAGGGATATGTCACAGGATATTGTTCTTTACACTCAATAATGTTAACAAATTTCTGAACATTTTCAGTTTCCCCCTACACTTTCTCCTTCTCTCACCGTCATTTTCATTCTCTCCCTCTCCCACCCCATCTCTCTGCCACTCTACCACATTTCTCTGTTTCTCTCTCTCAGCCCATCACTTTTCCCTAAACCCCCTCCCCTCCCTTCACAGGCCCCTCACATGTGACAGCAAGTGGGATATGTGAGATATTATTAATGCTAACCGGGGTAAGATCACTTATGTTCCCCTGATAAGACCCTTCCCTCATTACTGAAAGGTTAAATTGTTGTTCAGGAGGGGATGTACAGCTTATTATTTGGGCATGGACCTTAATTCTTGGGATGGGAGAGAGAAGTGGAGGGGGGAGGGGTGCTGGAAAGGTTTTTTTTTTACAAAGGCCAACATTTTGAAAAATGGTATTGTTAATCCCGAAGAAGAACAGAAAAAAATGTTAAGATGAAAGCAAAAAACTGCTGGAAATCCAAAACAAAAATGAAAATAAAAATAGCTGGAAAAACTCAGCAGCTCTGGCAGCATCTGCGGAGAGGAACACAGTTAACGTTTCGAGTCCGTATGACTCTTCAACAGAACTAAGTAAAAATAGAACAGAGGTGAAATATAAGCTGGTTTAAGGGGGATGGTGGGGGGTGGTGGGGGTGGGGGGTATGGGGGGACAAGTAGAGCTGGATAGAGGGCCAGTGATAGGTGGGGTTATCCAAAAGATGTCATAGACAAAAGGACAAAGAGGTGTTGAAGGTGGGGATATTATATAAGGAATGTGCTAATTAAGGGTAGAAAGCAGGACAAGCAAGGTACAGATAGCCCTAGTGGGGGTGGGGTGGGGTGAAGGAATCAAAAAAGGCTAAAAGGTAGAGATAAAACAATGGATGGAAATACATTTAAAAATAATGGAAATAGGTGGGAAGAGAAAAGTCTGTATAAATTATTGGAAAAAAGGGTGGGGGGATCGGAAAGGGGGTGGGGATGGAGGAGAGAGAGTTCATGATCTAAAATTATTGAACTCAATATTCAGTCCGGAAGGCTGTAAAGTGCCTAGTCGGAAGATGAGGTGCTGTTCCTCCAGTTTGCGTTGAGCTTCACTGGAACAATGCAGCAAGCCAAGGACGGACATGTGGGCATGAGAGCAGGGTGGCGTGTTGCAATGGCAAGCGACAGGGAGGTCTGGGTAATGCTTGCGGACAGACCGAAGGTGTTCTGCAAAGCGGTCACCCAGTCTGCGCTTGGTCTCTCCAATGTAGAGGAAACCGCATTGGGAGCAACGAATGCAGAAGACTAAATTGAGGGAAGTGCAAGTGAAATGCTGCTTGACTTGAAAGGAGTGTTTGGGCCCTTGGGCGGTGAGGAGAGGGGAAGTAAAGGGGCAGGTGTTGCACCTTCTGCGGTTACATGGGAAGGTGCCGTGGGAGGGAGTTGAGGTGTAGTGGGTGATGGTGGCGTGGACCACGGTGTCCCGGAGGGAATGTTCTCTGTGGAATGACACCAGGGGGGGTGAAGAGAAGATGTGTTTGGTGGTGGCATCATGCTGGTTTTGGCAGAAATGGCGGAGGATGATCCTTTGAATGCGGAGGCTGGTGGGGTGATAAGTGAGGACAAGGGGGACCCTATCATGTTTCTGGGAGGGAGGAGAAGGCGTGAGGGCGGATGTGCGGGAGATGGGCCGGACACGGTTGAGGGCCCTGTCAACGACTGTGGGTGGAAAACCTCGGTTAAGGAAGAAGGAGGACATGTCAGAGGAGCTGTTTTTGAAGGTAGCGTCATCAGAACAGATGCGACGGAGGCGAAGGAACTGAGAGAATGGGATGGAGTCCTTACAGGAAGCGGGGTGTGAGGAGCTGTAGTCGAGGTAGCTGTGGGAGTCGGTAGGCTTGTGATGGATATTGGTGGACAGTCTATCACCAGAAATTGAGACAGAGAGGTCCAGGAAGGGAAGTGTCAGAGATGGACCATGTGAAAATGATGGAGGGGTGGAAATTGGAAGCAAAATTAATAATTTTTTCCAGGTCCAGACGAGAGCACGAAGCAACACCGAAGTAATCATCGATGTACCGGAGAAAGAGTTGTTTGAGGGGGACCAACCAGAGCACTAACCGTCGCAATACAATCCGAAAGCTGTATGTTACAGTGAGTGGAAAGTCCCCTCATTAGCGGCTTGTTCAAAGCTCCAGGGTGGAATAATTGTTGACTTATCTTTTGCACTTTTGCACCGCTATTTTGCTAAGTACACAATTAAGCAGGAGTGCTAATTATTTTCACCAGGGAGGGAGTTGCAAAGATATCTCAGTAAAAGTAAAATGGCAGATACTCCTTCTTTCTTAATTCAGGAAAGCGGTTCCCTGTCAGCATCAGAATCGTAAAACCTGTTCATTTCCAGCGACCACAGTATGCCTGTCAGGAATGATAGAGTGCATGTCGGTTTTCACTGGTGCCAGATAACTCCAATAAGAACAGGAAGCAAAATGGAAAGGTTGCAAGATTAGTGACTGCAAGTAGGAAGCTGGCGAAAGGCCAGTTATCCTGGAGGTAATTTTTCACTGTAAACAGCAAGCGCCTGCTGCTTGGGGGATTTAACCCTTCCATTGTCAGTTCCAACTGGCAGCAGGAATACTGACTGTAATTACGCAGTACAAACACAAGGTGGCAATCCACAGGCAGCATTGTCAGCCTGAGAAGCGATTCTCAAGGTAAACTACTATTAGTCCTTAGCACTGCTTATTAACTATAAAAACATCTAGCAGTGATTCCCCCTCACCCCCGCTTTGATTCAATCTGCATCTCTTATTGTGTTAACATGCTGCAGCGGTTTAAGAGGCAAAACGAGCAGAAAATGTAATCGATTCCAAGGCGGTAGAATTATTTCACATGTCACAATTCATTGGGAGGATGAATAGGGCATTAAAGGGCAGGAACGACAGCTATAAGGCGGTGGAAGAAACAATTCGGTATTTCGTTGGGTAGAGACGAAAAACAAAGCAAAAAAAAAATGAGCGTCAGTGTCAACAACACGAGCCTTTCGAATTTATGGATATGTTATCCATTTAATGTGCATAATGCAGCATTGACCTTATTCCGTATAGTGACTGCTAGCTGTGCTTTGATGCAGTCCCGCTTCAATGCTACTAAGCTTTTGTCCTTCATTGCACGCTAGTGAATGATGCATGGAAATTAAAGACGGAATCCCACATCCGTTGCATACATTTTATTCATTGAGCTAACAAGATGCACATGTATATAAATATGCCTGAGGCTAATCAAAACCTCGCCCAACAAACAGTCGATCCTTTGGACTGCAGGGTGAGAAAGAAAAAAATATTCGAGCACCCTGTAAAGCTATTATATCCTTTTGTCACACTGCCCACTATGGTTGACTCGATGTCGTGCAACCAGGAAACAATATAAACTTGATCACGGTATGAACCATGTCTCTGTTCCCTAAAAAAAAAATGCTCTTAACAGAAGCTTCAGACATATTGCTAGTTTCCTCCACCTACTTGATTCTGCATTATTTTTCTACTTGAGACCTGTGAATATTAGAAAGATAGACACATAGAAACTCAGAGCAGGAGCAGGCCATTCGGCCCTTCGGGCCTGCTCCGCCATGCAATATGATTATGGCTGATCCTCTCTCTCGAAGCTCTATTCCTGCTTTCTCTCAATACTCCTTGATGCCCTTAACATCCAAAAAATATATAAATTTCTTTCTTGAATATGCTCAGTGACCCGGCCTCTGGTAGGTTGGCCGCCCTCTGAGTGAAGATTGATTTCCTCATCTCAGTCCTAAATGTCTTGTCCCACATCCTGAGCTTGTGGCCCTTGCTTCTAGACTTCACGACCAGGCGAAACATCCCCCCCCACCCCCTGCATCCAGTCTGTCTGGCCCTCTTAGAATTTTATACGTTTCAATCAGGTCCCCTGTCATCCTTCTAAACTCTAGTGACCAGTCGAACCAATCTCTGCTCATACGTTAGTCCTGCTGTCTAACATTGTGCAAAGCACTGAGCAAACCAGTGAGCAATTCGGAGGCAGGGAAGGAGCCTTGTTGGATTTTGTTCAATGCTGTGATGTAAGGTTCTTATTGTGAGAATATGAACATTTGGCAGACGTGTTAAAAAAAAACATTGTAACTACTATATTAGGTGTCAGTGAAAAATTCAAAGCAGGCCTCTGGTTTATTACCATGTCCGAAGGTTCACATCTTATGGATTGGCACGAGTGCTGCGACTATTATCTGCATCGCTCATTTTATTCCTGGATCTTCAAATATCATATCTTGCCGTTCAATTCTATTGTTATTCTTGACAGTAACACCGCGCTGCAAATTTGGCTAGGGTACAAAGGGAAGGGAATGGGACTTAACGCGCGTTTTCCAGAGCACATATGCTATTCGGTCATGGGGTGCGGGCATTTATTTTAATTCCTTAATTGCCCTTCCTGTGGGGTCTGGGGTCACATGTAGACCAGGTAAGGACGGCCTTGCTTAATTGTTTGTTTTTTTTAATGACAATCAGCATTGATTTCGTGGTTATCATCAGATTTTAAATTCCAGATTTTTATTGAATTCAATTTTCACCATTGGCCGTAATGCTCCAGGGATTTGAACCCAGAACCAGGAGATCGGATCTCTGGGATCTCATGGATTCGCGGAGCATTATCTTAGTTTTCATGGTGATACCCCATAGCACCCTCGCCTTTGAATCAGAGGGTTGTGGGTTCATGTCCCACTCACGGAAACCAAGAACTGTGAATGTACTCGAAAGAGTTACATGCGATCTGTTGATAACTCGAAAGAGTTACAAGCCAGGCCAGGTAGGCACAGCAGTTTAAGGTCTCGACCTCTTAAGAGAGGTGTCAGCTGTGGCTCAGTTCATAGCACCCTCGCCTTTGAATCAGGGGGTTGTGGGTTCATGTCCCACTCCCGGAAACCAAGAACTGTGAATGTACTCGAAAGAGTTACAATCTGTGACTGTTGATAACTCGAAAGAGTTACATCTTCTAGAGAGGTGTCAGCTGTGGCTCAGTTCATAGCACCCTCGCCTTTGAGTCAGAGGGTTGCGGGTTCATGTCCCACTCCTGGAAAACTAAGAACTATGGCGGTAATGCTAGCAATACCACTATGCCACCTTCTCCCCTAAGAAATGCGCAGAGGTGCTAGCCATGAGTTCAGTGTGCATGGTGTTAGTTGGAAAATTAATTAGGCAAATCACGATAGAACCAATTGGAGGATTTTAGAAGAGGGGTCTGAAAAAAGAGACCTTCAGGTTGACAGAATTCAATATTGATCAAATATTAAAAGAGGAGCATGGAAATCACGACACTTATATAGAAAGCAATGGTTCAGTTTTCAAATGCAAGTTAGGAATACTAAGCTGTTAACAATCACGCTTCGGCTGGGGTACTGTCACATCCTGAGCACCGTGGTTTAAGTTGGATGCTGTGAATTTCGGCATGGCGTGCGAAGCCTTATCAGGATGGAAGCACCACCGAGGACCTCAGTTATATATCATTACTAAGAAGCCCCTTCTTGTAGCACAAAACGGCAATTGTTTCAATAGAGGTGGTAATAGTGATCATGGAAAAGATGATCATCTGTTTTCACTGGTCGTTCAGCAGCATTAATACACCTTTTGGGTAATTGTCAAAGAACTGGAGTGGAGGTCAGGAAAGGTTTATTTTGAATAAGCATCTGTTTCAAACAGGAACTTATTACATGGAAAAGGGGCAACAGAAATGGACATGTGGTGGCCTAGTGGTAACGCCACTGTATTAGGAATGCACAGGTCCAGGTTAATGGCTTTGCGGACATGGATTTTAAATGCCATCTCAGAAGCTGTGTGAAATTAAATTCAATTAATAAATATGGAATATAAATCAAGTTCCGGTGATGGTGACCATGAAAATGTTGCCATGAACTAAACAGTGTCTTTTCGGAAGAAAATATGACATCCTTGCCTGGTCTGGCCTACATGTGACTCCAGACCCACAGCGATGTGGATGGCTCTTAACTGCCCTCTGAAATGGCCTAGCAAGTCACCCTGTTCAAGGACAATTCGGAATGTGCAACAAAGGCTGGTCTTGCCAGTAACACCCACGCACCATGAAAACTGTACATAAATCTAAAACAAAATGAATAATTAAGTATCTCTGGGGGAAAAAAAGCTAAAAACTGGGTGTGTATTAAAATGAACAATGTGAAGGGCTATTGAGATGTAGAAGGTGTCTGCAATTAATTAGGCAATTCTTCAATATTAAGCAAAGCAGATATAGGTCCAATTTACTCATTCTCTGTCTTTTCATTCTCTGAAACATAAGTCTTAGCACCTTCTGTTCGTTTATTCCAGTGCTCGAAGCATTAGGTTATATAATTTTACATTCATTCAAACGATCAAAGGCATGCTAATTCAATAGTTTTAATGTCAAATAATAAACATGTCGGGTCACTGAAGATTGCAGTAAAATGTACGATGCCATTGATTTGTTTGATTACACCAGTGGTCTGTGGGCAACACTATTACAAGAGAGATTGAATGTTGACAGGCAGGCATACATAGAACAGTAGAACAGTCAATCCCACCAGATAGATTAGCTATTAAATTAGATCATAAATTATCAGTATCTGAACTCTAACTATCTGCCCTTCTATCGATTCCATTGATATGTTGACCAAACAGTCATGAATCAACCATATTGTATACAGTTCTAATTATACAATGTCTAAGGCACTTTGGTTGATCCATTTCTGATTTGTAAAACCATACTGTTTGACAGAAACTACCGTTAGCACAGGCTTGATTACCACGAACTTGTCTTCAATTAAAATCCTCCATAATTTGCTGCGCTCCTTAAATGTCCCGTTAAACCAGGCTTTTCCAGAGGAAAGATTTGCAGATTCCCTCGTCCCTGCACCTAACCGAATGTCTAATAGAACCAGTGACATGTTACTAATAACCCCGGACAACCAACCACCCACCCCGCACCGCACCCCCTCCCTCCACCAACAACCACCCTTCAGCTCTGCGCCGAATATGGCAGTATTCTCCCACTGGAGACAAATCCGGGCATTCTTAACGCTTCTTGGGAAATGTTTTTATCGCTGACTGTCCATTTGTTCTTTCACTGGAATTGGTATCTGGTAGTATTGCCTTCGCCCTTTTCTTTCAATGGAATTATCAGAGTTAGATTCAGCAATAGAGTCCACGATTTTTTATTAATAGAATGGCAGCCGCGTAATAATTGAAGTGTCCAAAGACCTTTGGGTCACTTAGCCACACCAGTCATTGGCGTCAACAGTTAATAGAGCTTTATGGAATTGATACCCACGCGAGACAATTGATCACTAGTGCTAGGCTCACGTTTCAGTAAAAGACTCATTGTAGCCCTGTCATATTCTGCCTGAGGTGTTAAGCAGGAACCCCTTTCTGAACTCTGTAATGACTTGGAATTATCCCAAGAATTTATTCAAAAACCTCACCTGGGAGCTCCCCAAGTAGCCTGGTCATGGCTAAACCATCATCCAACCCGATAGCTACCTGATGCTTGCAGTCTGATATCTCATCGTAATGGACTGCAAGTCATCTCCCAAATCCTGCGGGATGATAGAACGATGCCACGCTGGACAGGTCCCCCTCGGTAAAGGAAATGCAATTTTCAGGAGTTGACCAGCAATTGCAAATTGTCCAAGGGCCATCTTTTGGTTAGCAGGTGCAGGGCGAAGGGAAAACGATCTTCCGTCAGCAACGTGATGAAATGCATCGAGGATAATGCTATCAAGCATCACTTAGGCGGAAAATAACCTGATCGCTTAGGCTTAGAATGAGGCCCCTTCACTCTCTAGGCCTCATTGCAGGATTGGCCCAAGCGTGACAACAACATCACACAAAAAGGCTGGATCAACAGTTTGAGATGGAAGCGACTGCCCTTGTCATCACGGTTGCCTCTGACCGAATGTGGCAACAACAACCTACACCAAAATAGACGCCAACGGAGTAAGGCCAAGGAACTTCACAGGTTGGAGGTGCACAGACCACAGGGCAATATGGTTTTGCTTGTTGGAAGCCATTCACCTCACCCCAAAAACCATAACTCCCCGAGTTCCTCAGTGCAAAACCTTTGGCTAACCGATTTCACGGCTTCATCAATGACTTTTGCTCCATCATAAGGTCAGGGTCTTCCACGATTGCTGCCCAGCACTCAGTGTTATGCAACTCCCCAATTGCAGAGGTAGACCATGATTGCATACAGCGTCCAGGCTTGGGATGATAAGTGGCAAGCAACTTTGGGGGTCACATATGGTTCCTGGTAATCATCATGCCAAATAAGCGAGAATATAACCATGTCATAGTGCCAACATTTATAAGGCCGAATCCGCCCCCTTCTCCCCGTCAACACACCTGTTCCAGCTACCATTGGCTGAGGAAATGGCAGGCCCAGCCATTTCAATGCTGGGGCTATCGGGGCAGTTCAGAGGCCCTGCCGCGAGGAACTTACATCCTGAAATCCCAATGCCTTTCCAACCCCCAGAGGGTACAGCTGTTGGTGGGAGGTGAGGGCGTTGGTGCGGGGAGCGAGAGTGTGTCGGTGGGATCCCGTCCATGTCCCTGCATGAGTGCAGCTCCAATAAGGCCCAAGAAGCTTCACACCATCCAGGGCAAAGAAGCTAGAACGCTGGGCATACCATGGGCCACATTCCGCATGACTTATCTCCACCACTAGCGCCCAGTGGCAGCTCACTGCACCACCTACAAGTCCCATTGTAGCAACTTGAAAGCATTTTCCAACCCCGAGACACCTGTACACGGGAGATGCATTCGACCCACCGCCCCCCCAACCCCACCCTGCTTACAGATTAGCACGTTACCATCATCACACAGCCACCAACACACCTCCCCACCGCCCACCACAACAATCACACACACACACACATAAACACACACACACACATAAACACACACAGACGCATACGCACACAAACACACGCACACAAAAACTCGCACTCACTCACACACACACACACGCAAACCCTCACACACACACACACACAAACACGCAGACAAGCACACACACACACACACACACATACCCACAAACACACACTCACTCACACACACACACACACATACCCACAAACACACACTCACTCACACACACAAACGCACACACAAACGCACACACAGGCAAGCACACACACACACACACATACCCACAAACACACACTCACACACACACACATACATACCCACAAACACACACTCACTCACACACACGCACACACAAACACACACACACGCACACACACACCCAGGCACATACACTCACTCTCACACACAAACACACACACACACTCACTCACTCACTCACATACACAGAATCACACACACACAAACACACCCACAGAAACACACACACACTCACTCGCACACACACACACACTCACTCATACTCAGACACTCACTAACACACACACGTACACACAAACACACACACACTCACTCACTCACATACACAGAATCACACACACACACACAAACACACCCACAGAAACACACACACACTCACACACACACACACACTCACTCACACTCACTCATACTCACACACTCACTGACACACACACTCACACTCACTCATACTCACACACTCACTGACACACACACACTCACACTCACTCATACTCACACACTCACTGACACACACACACACTCACTCACTCATACTCACACTCACTGACACACGCACACACACAAATCCGCCTCTTAAATACACGCAGGTAGCAGGAAAGTGAGCCGTCAGCACACTGCACGTTAGAAGGTCTTCACTATGAATACAGCAGCAGGTAACCTTGAACCACTGAATAGAGAATCATAGTTCGACTCAAGAGAAAAATGATACATATGTGGAATTGTAAACCCCGTGTGCTTCTGTTATTAATCTATGTTTATGTCTATTAGGGGGGGGGGGTGTGGGGGGGGTTCAACACTGCATCACTGAAACTAAATCTCCAATAGGGACCGGCCTTTCAGCCCGTTCAGGCGGCTTCTATCACCCGTCACTTCTGCGCCACCTAGCGTCGGATTTGGCGGCTGCCCGAAATATGCGCTGGGAAATCCCGATGGGAGGTCCCCAGGTAAAGGGGGCTTGTTGGGGAAATGGGGCCAGAACAGAGCACATCACCTGGGCAACTTCGGCTCCGGTGGGAACCGTCTGAAAGTCCCTTTCACCCCTCCACGAACCCCCCGGACCCTCTGAATCACACCCCCACCTCCCCCAGAACACCGCGGGACTCAGGCACCCCCCTCACCAGGATCCACCCGGACACTCCCACCACCCCCACCACCCCCACCCCACCCCTCCCACAACACCTTTTTTTGCTGAATATTCTGTCCTTCCCTTTTTTTGTTTGGAAATGATGAGACGGGATCAGGTTTTGAGTGAGTTAAATTAAAGCTGAGATGCCCCAGAAGTGCCAGTCACCCACCCCAAAGGAGAACTGAGGAGGCAAAACATGTTCTGTTATCAAGGAGATTGTCTCACACACACGGACAGATCGTCCAACGCAGCGGGTTCCTTAAGCGGACAAAGACTGACCTGTGGCATGTGACCGCAGACACACAGGGAAGAGGCTGACTCCGAACTGCCCTCTGAAATGGACTGGCACGGAAACTTGGTACAAGCCCAAGGAAGGGGTGGGCGAGAAATGCCAGTGAGAGCCAGAGGGATGAAAGGGAACCACCTCCGAGTTACTCCAGGGGTGAAGAGAGTCCATGGAACTGAACGCTTCAGCATTTGCCCTTTCTCCACAAATAGCATCTGCTTATGTGCATTCTGCCTTCTCTCCGACCTCCGACCTCCCCCAACCCCACCCCACCCCCACCCCACCCCACCCCACCAGCCCCCACCCCCGGATCCCCACACCCTCAACCTCTCCACGATAACCCCCTCAAGGACATCCGACCCCCAGCTAACGCCAGGAACACCGGCCGAGCTCCGCTCCCGACCTCGGACGCCCCCCGCCCCAACCCCCCCAACCCTAAACTTTCCCCCACCCCCACCCCCACCCCTACCACCCCCCCGTACCTCGGACATCCCTCTACGGGCTTCCGACAAAACCACCCCCCACCCCCCCTCCTCACCCCCTCCCTCCTCACCCCCCACCTGCCCACAGCCGCCAGCGCCCCCACGCCAACACCCCCCACCCCCCCTTCCCTTTACCCAACCTCTGCCTCCCTCATTTCTAACAGTGAGCACTAATGCTCAATGCTCATAGGCCGGCAGCTGTTTATTTTTTTTGTTTACAGATGTTGGACAATAACTTGATGGACCTGAATTCTGGGAGGCAGTTGTGGATTCCCGAGCTGTGTTGAAACCCAAATTGCGAAAGCACCTGTCACATCACATCCTGTTTCTCCAAAGACACCGGAGAGGCGAGAACATTGGTCAAAAAAATAATAATAATAATAATAATAAACTGGCTGCGTTGGATGATCCGAAGAGCCTAAGAAAATCCTCACTGAAATGAAAATGTTGAGTTTCTCAGTTCTCCTCGGGGTCGGTGAGTACAATCGTGGGGCCTCTTAGCTTTAACTCATTTACAATCTTAGTTTTTTTGTCGTAATGTTTAAAGCAGGGGTGGGGGGGGAAAAAAACCCCAGAAAATTCAGAAATTGCTCCACTTGAGGAAGTACAGGCAAAGGCTGGATCTCAGACCATTTGGGGTTTTTTTTTTCCATTGAAATCAATATAGCCAGGCTGATATGGTCTGTGGCTAGGAAACAACAAGGAAATAAAAGTAGGAAAAGAGCAAACAGCATTATCTGTTTCCCTGCCGCTACATTTCGAAAGCACACGGAAGTCCTCCGTGCCCTTAACTGTCTTACAGCACAATTTTACAGGAGGCTTGGGTGAAATGAGAGTGCATTTGGCGTGACTGCTCTGCACCGTGGTATATTCAATG